>NW_027504969.1:0-174780 GCF_021521415.1 Bidens hawaiensis
GCTAATACAGGTCATTTATATTTATGTGAGTTTGTTCTTTATTTTGTATGGAGTGGTTGTGGATGGTGGAAAGAAAAAATTTGTTGTTCACGAGTAAATTTAGAAAAACAGTATTCATACTTTATTATTTTTTAATATTTGTAAAAAGTGTTGTGAGTGAATGAGAGAGAAAATCTATAATATATATAAACGAAACCCCTAAAATCCTATGTGTCGCGATATGGTCGATTCCCCTTTTATGGAAGCCACAAGATTGCTTGATTTTTAAATAGAGATCTCTTATTGATTTAACCCAAATTCATGGGTATGGGTCTTACCAAAACCAAATAGCTCTTAAACGGGTTATAACATATTATTAAATTAAAAATTAATCTTACCAATTATTTGATATGAAAATCCTATAAAATAGGGATATACTAAAATTTAATATCCAATTTAAAAAGAAAAATATATTATTTATAATTAATAAACAATTTATAGTAAAAAACATAAGCGGGTCAAGGGTCACCAAATCAGATAGCTTTTAAACGGGTTATAACGTATCATTTATTTAGGAAACCATTTCATCATCAAACCCTAAGTATATTATTAACTTTCTTATAATAAAGAAAATTAAAATTCAAAAAATAAATATTAAAAAACGAAAAATGTAAAACAACCATTCTCTCAAGCCATCAGATTGCTTTATTTGTAAATGAAGGTTTCTCACGCAATTGACCCGAATTCACGGGTAAAGGTCTCACAAAACCCAGATAGCTTTTAAACGGGTTATAACATCTTATTATATTAAAAATTAATCTCATAAAATATTTGATATGAAAATCATATAAAATAGGGATATACTAAAAATTAATATCCTATTTTATTTTTAAAAAAAGATATTATTTATAATTAAGAAACAATTTTATAATAAAGCAAATAAACGAGTAATGGATATCACCAAACCCAGATAGCTTTTAAACCGGATTATAACATATCATTTATTTGTGAAGCTATTTTATCATCAAACCTCAAGTATATTAATTATTAACTTTCTTACAATAAATAAAATTAAAATCCAAATATACATATATAAATATTAAAAAAGAATAATGTGAAACAACCCCCGTAATACGGGGGATAAAATCTAGTATAATAATAAAGCTATAAAAAGGTATTATTTAATTAAGAATGAGAGATAAGATATACTAATTTTAGTTAAATGACTAACTGGTCCCTCAACTTCTTAAGTTGCCAACATTAGTATGGAAATTTTCAGAATGTTACACCGGTATTTAATAAAAAAAATCTACACTATGGGCAAATTTCATCTTCTTTTTACCCGCATTGTCGTTTGTAATTTCCAACTAGTTATAAAAGTGTCATTACTTTAATGTTAACCATTAAACTAATTTGTAGAAACACCAACATTTTTTTTTTCACTATTTATAGCGGAAATTGTGGATATGAACCTATCTTTAAACACACACACACAAACATATGTGTGTGATTTGTGTAAGGAGTTACGCCACAAGTGTCATTGTGTCTAAAAAGTGTAGGAAGCCATCATAACGCGCTACTTGTTTTGAATTACTTGTACACATGAAAAAAAAACCAAAGATTTATGCGTGAAGATACACAATTCTCATACATATGCATGAATTATGCGTGAAGATACATAATTCTCATACACAGTTCTCATACACACTTATTAAACTCCTCGCACACCGTTAAATTCTGACATTTAGAATTACTAACGTGTTACAAATCTTGTTACATCCTTATTGAAATTCTAGCGAACTTTTAAACACTAGATTTAGTGTTAAACACCGTAATTCCAACACATGACAAAAAGTTTTTATTTGAATATAACAAAACCATATTGACACTTGAAAATTTTGTTCGATTTTGTGGTAAAGTTTATAAAAATATGACAAGTTTTTTTAATCAATGGTTATTTTTTTTCTACATATAAGTTTGTGTATGTTTACACATAAATGCGTATGTTATGCATTTAAATTGATCAAACTAATTCGTTTATATATAGTTTAATTTTGTAAGGTCGCTTACACATGCGTAGAATTTTAGCTTTATATTATTTACACATGTATAGATTATATGTGTAATGAGTTGATAAAGAACCGAACAACCGATTCAAGCCCGTACTAACAATACAAGTTTATTATCATTATTAGTATTAGTAAAATAAGTTGACAACAAATAAACTAACAACAGATACAATGACAAGTTTACTAAAGTTTCAATCTGACTTTATTCTGAAACCAAGTTGGCAATGTGAATTTTATACCAGTTCACAAACAGCCAGTGCTAATGTACAAGTCATCAAAACCGAACCTTACAAGCCATTCAACAACACCGAACAAAATATGGATAAAAGAAACTAGACAAGGGCATAATTGTGTTTTAGACAAGAATAAAAATGTTTGTTTATGAATTTGGTCTATCTGCTAGGGCTCCGATTGCTCTCGATTTCAAGTTCTTTCAATTTCAGCGTTAACAGGTACGTGAATTCGTCGATTTTAACTTCCAGATTGAGGAAGAAAGAAAATGAGTCAGAATTTACTATTCGTTATGCGTATGTATATATGTTCTCATTCATGTTATATGTTTAATTTACTTATCAATGTTTTACGATTGTTCATAGGCCAGTTCTTTGATTATGAATTCGTTAGGGGTGCAAACGAGCCAAGCCGTTTAACTTACACAGTGCTCGAGCTCGGTTTGCTTCTATCTCTATTTCTAAAGTTCGGGTTGGTGAGCAGTTTACAAGCTCAAGCCGTGCTTGTTTACTATTTATTAATCATTAATTTTATATCTTTATAATTCATTTTGTTTATTTTCATACAATTATAATTTTATATATAACATTATATATACATATATATATATATATATAGTTGTTTTTTCATAACATGATATATATATGTATATATATTAATTAATAGTTATAAATGCTATAATTGTTCGTGAGCCGGCTCGAGCTTGATAAGTGAAGCTCAAGCTCAGGCTCGGGCTTGTTTGTTGAGTGAGCTTACTTTTAGGCTCGAGCTCGGGCTCGTTTAAGCTCGGCTCGATCAAGCTTTTTCACAAGCCGATCTTGAGCGGCTCGGATTGTTTGCACCTCTAATTATGATGCTATTTAGCTGCTGATTACAGGCTTTTTTTATTTAGGCATATTTGTCAATTATATCCAGGGTTTATTTTTGCTGATTACAGGTTTCCATATCTTATAATTAAGTGCAGTGAATTACACAGATTAGTTTAGGAAAGATGATTCGAGTTGCCGGTAGGCAGTTGAGTGGGTATTGTAGGAGAGCTTCAAGGTTCGGATTCGGGTTTGCGTATGGCACCACTTCTGTTGCAACATTATTCAACCGCAAATTCGAAAACAGTTTACACCAGCTCAGAGATTCTTAACTATATGAGAGGATTAGACTGAGAGAAAAAACAGTTGATCCACAAATTGGCCAATTTTCGCATGAGGCAAGGTAAAAAGACTAGGGTTCGTGCTATATTTCATGAAACACTGCATCGTTTAGCTCGCACTGATCGCGATGGGGATCCAGCTTATATATGATGCTTTGGAGAATGTGAAGCTGATATGTGAAGTGGCTAAAGTGAGAATTGCTGGTAATATTTATGATGTTCCTGGGGTTGTGGATAAAGATCGTCAGCAAACTCTAGCTGTTCGTTGGATTCTTGATGCGGCTTTTAAGAGACGCACTAATCATAGCTCAAAATTGGAGGAATGCTTGTTTGCTGAGATTATGGATGCTTATAGGAAGAGGGGAACTGCACGTAAGAAGAGGGAGGTTCTTCGTGGACTTGCTTCCACCAACAGGAGTTATGCTCATTTCCAATGGTGGTGAAATCGGACACAAAAAGCTGCGTTTCATTCAATCTAATTATCCAGTAAGACACTGCTCTGTTGAATTTTTGCTGCAAACTTCATTAGCATTTTCTGTTTCATATTGTTTCTTTGGTTATATTTGAACAATTCATACGATGCGCATTATGTCAAGAAGACCTTGCATGACCTGAGTTCTAATTCTGGTTATCAGCCTTTTACTCTTTTTTCTTTTCTGTTTTTTTTCCCTTTTACCTTTATTCCGTTGTCTTGCATTGGTTTTTTGTTATAGTAGTGTTATACAATATGTATTATCATCCACACTTAGCACTTCTAAACTATTAAGAAAAAAATTTTAGTTTCATAAATGCTTAATTGTTAATGGCTTATAAAAATCCTCTCGTCATTTACACGGAAACAGCAAACTAGAGGTGCATAATACAACCCCCCTTTTCATTGAAAAGTTATAATTAGACATGCTATTTGGCACGCATGTTGCTCATTGCTAATGTGTGACAATTACTAGGAGCTAAACAATTGAAAATTGTTTTTTAGGCTGGCATTTATATGTGTTCTCTAAAATTTCTCTTGTCATTTACACGGAAACAGCAAATTAGAGGTGCATGATGCAACCTTTTTTTTTTTTTGAAAAGTTATAATTAGACATGCTATTTGGCACTTATTTTGCTCATTGCTAATGTGTGACAATCGTTAGGAACTAAACATTGAAAATTGTTTTTTAGGCTGGCATTTATATGTGTTCTCATTCATTTTTCTTATGCCTTTCCTTCTTTCTCATTCTTGAGTTCATAGGCCCAAACATGCTTCATTTGAATATGTCATACAGAATCATGGTTCTCTGTTTTGCTTTAGAAGATGTTGTCAAAGGCACACACCACATTGTTTTAACACTAGTTGCATGCCCATTAATTCGTTCATAAAACCACCAATTTGGTTTGGAATCCAGACCCGTTTTATCACATGTTAAAAATTCATAAAAGTCATCTTCCAACCTTTTGGTCTTTGACTGACCAACTACCGTGAGAAATCTTTCCTGTTACGAGAGTACAGCAATTTGATCTGTACTTTTGGGCAGTTTTGGCATGCTACACAAATCAATCTGCTGTATGTTGATTGTTATAATATCACTACATGCAAATGTTGTATTTGATAATTCAGCTTGGAACTCAAATAATGTCATTTTTTTTATGTTTCATTGTGTCTAGAGGACTCCAATTTCCAATTAAAATGAGTGATTGTGTCTTGTGCTTGTTGTGTTGTAAAATTGGCACGAACCAAACTTTTTCTGTGCTAAAAAAATTTACCTGTAATGATTTTAAATGTCCTCTCCCCAGTTTTTTATCATTAATGCTTAATTTACCATCATAAGTAGAGCATATCTGTTAGTCACTGGTCATTAAGTATTCCAACTTTGATTATATAATTTTAAATTTATATATGCTAAATGTTGTATACCAGAATTTGACTGGGAGATACTGAAATGAGCCATTTATGGTTCTGCTGCTTAATGCTTATTATTTATAGTTCCCAGCAACACAAGTTGCAAATTGGATACTTAACCCTAACTAGAAGAAAGGTTATATCAACTTCTTATGTAAAATAATCTTTTTCTTTTGTGTTTGAATTTGGCAGGTTCTTCTACATTACGGACCGGTGAAGATTGATGATGTTGGAGAATCCATAGCAGAAAATAAGTGACATGTTCACCGTGACTGGTTGCTATTTTATTAGTCTCGAAATGTGTACTTAAATGAAGCAGAAAATAAGTGACATGTTCACCGTGACTGGTTGCTATTTTATTAGTCTCGAAATGTGTACTTAAATGAAGCATTGGACTCATTTTACAAGTTGAGCACACTTGAACCTCATCCTGCTGTGGCCTAATGGTTTTGTTTATTCCTTTTTGTCTGCAACTTTTAATCTATTTTAAGGAAGCATTATAATCAAATGTTACACATGTTTAAAATAGGTCAAAGAGTGATCATATACATGTTAACACCCACCCTACGCTTACCGCCTATGCTACAGCTCGTGTCACTTTGCCCCATTTTCCCCTCATCTTACAGCGACCCCTGTCATATTCATTAGAGCAGTTTATTGTTACAAAATATTTGTTGCGTCTCTCTTGGCTATGTCCGTCCTACATCTCCTGCACGCCCCTTTACTACTGTTTATACGACCAACTTCAACATATTTCGCTAACATAACAAATCAACTGCATCAAAAGTTGCTGTGTGAAAGGCTACATTTTATGTACCTAGTAATTTACATCATGCGTAGCATGTGTTCAAACAGTACAAAGTTAATTTCATAATATTAAAATTTAAAGAGAATTATTATTTGTACTTATATAGTGTATAGGCGGTTGCACTTTGCAAGTCTAATTCTCAAATTCTTTGTGCTTTTCTGGTGGGTGCATTCTCAATCCTTCCGTCAGTTTTACACATTAGCAGCTTTTAAATTTAGGGGTATCTTTATCTTTTTGTAATTAAATACTAACAGATACAGTTATCTCCTTCTGGTATTCGGGTTTAAACACCTGAGTATTGTCCTTATTCTTAGTGGACATTTTATACCCCTCTGTTAGTCTGGTTCATAATTTCTCATCTTTTTTCTCGCACATTCTTCTTTTCCATTCATCTTTCTAAGCATTTCCCTTTCTTCCTCACATCAACTTCCTCTTCCTTAACTACTTGAGCACCATCCACCAAAATCCAACCGAGCACCACCATCTTTGTCGCCGTCGCTAGTGACGGTATCAGTACAGACCGGTACCGATCCCGAAAATCCCAAATATTTGGTACGGTACCAAAATGTTCGGTTCAGTACCGGTACAGTATTATATTGGTTCGGCACAATACTGGTATTTCGTGCAAAATTCGGGAAATACCGGTACTGTATCGAAGCATATCGGTGCTAAAAACTCAAATACTTGGTACCAATTCGGTACCAACGTTACCAAATTGGTACCGGTACTGAAAACACTCATCCTTAACTGTCGCACCACCACCACCGTCTCCACCACCAATCTACCCAAGGCAACACCCCAAGTCAACACCAATCTCCACCACCGTCAACCCGATCCATCCATGGGTTTTAAATTCTCCACAGAGATCCGATCCTCCTACTTCTCCCGTAAATCGTTACTGTTTAATTGTTATTTTTTGCGTTAAATCAGGAAGCCATTATAGTTTAATCGTTAATTTTTTTGTAGTGGGCGGGTCAAAATTGAACCTAAATTTTAAGGGAATTAAAGACCATGACCGTAACAAGTAACAAATTGGATGCTAATAATAATAATCTTTTGAAAGACGTACGCCGAGCCGACCGTCACCCAAAGTCGCCGAACCCATCTATCTTCACCCTAAACACAAACCATCAACGCTCCTATTCTGTACACCACCCACTACTTCTTTCTTTCCGTACACGACGCCATCGGTTTAAGGTACACTCACGGCGTTACCCCCCTTTTTTTATATGTTTTCCAGTTTGAATTTGGTTAAATGCCCATATGCCTACCAACTGTTTGATGAAATGCCTTTAACTTATTTTTTCAGGAAAATATTGGCCGGGTTACGAAAACATGGGCCGATTTTACGAGTTTGAATTATTGGGTTGTTCGGGATTATCATCGTCTTGTGGGATTGGTTAATTCCTTTGAGCCGCAAATTCAGAAGCTCTCTGATGAACAGGTTTGACTGTTTTCATTCCATTATGTCTTTTGCTATATCAAGTGTTTTAACTTTTTTTAATGGTGAATTAGCTAACTGCAAAAACTGATGAGTTCCGTCGACGTTTGGCAAAAGGAGAGACACTTGCGGATATTCAAGCAGGTTGTTAAATGGCTTCTTTTATGTTTAGGGCATTGAAGCTTGTTTCTTTTTGTATGTATTGATTGAATATATGTATTTACTTTACTTAATTATGCAACAGAGGCATTTGCTGTTGTTTGTGAAGCTGCCAAGAGGAAGCTTGGTATGCGACATTTTGACGTGCAGGTTTCTCACCGTCTCTCTGTTTTAAATGGATTTTGTCAACTTAATTCTAGTCAGATAAAGTTCAATGCATTTATTACGTAGTTTATGTAATGAAATGCTTATTTTGGTTAATAACCTTGATTAGAGTTTGGTCTTGCAATTGCTAAATTATTGGCGGTGCCGTGCTTAATGACGGGTCTATTGCTGAGATGAAAACCGGAGAGAGGAAAACATTAGTTTCAACATTGGCCGCATATCTTAATGCCTTGACTGGCGAGGGTGTTCATGGTATGCGTATAATATTTGTTTTTCTTGTACTCTAAATTTGCTGCAGTATGATCGCCATAATCTATTGATTTACAGTGGTTACTGTCAATGATTATCTTGCTCAACGTGATGCTGAGTGGATGGGTCGTGTTCATCGCTTTCTAGGTCTTTCTGTTGGTCTTATTCAAGTAAGTTATTATACCCTATGCCCATGCTTAATAAATAATAACTAATAACATCCATAAACTACTACTTAAAATTTCCTCTTTACTTCTTTGTTTTTATATTACCACATACAGAGAGGGATGAAATCTGAGGAAAGGAGGTCTAATTATAAATGTGATATTGTAACATCCAACTTTTTGTTAAATAATAAATTACGGAAAGTTTTGTTATTAACTGTGTGTCGTTAAGTTAGTCATGTGTTAACTGTTTGGATAAGGATTTGAAATGGGAATGGAGAGTGGATGGTGGGACCCATAACCCACTATATAAACCCAACCCACCCACCATTTCACCATTTTGTCTCCCTCCCCACACACTAAAAAACACACACACTTCTTGTCTCAAACACCTGGATCCAAATCCGAGCAAAAGAAAGGTGAATCTCGTGTTCAACGTCATCGAGCAACAAGAAACGTTTGGAAGATCCTGCGTGTTGTCCCGATCTGAACTCGAACCCGAAGCAAAAGGTAGGTTTCGGTTTTATGGTTAGAATCGGCATGCAAACAGATATAATGATAGATCGAGTTGTGAAATTTAAGAAAAATATAAACTTGGTAAGTTATAACCTCTCGGGTGCACTTTGTGATAAAAAGGTGGTGTTTGGACTTTGAGAGATGGGTTCAGGATCAGGTGCATGGGGTCAGAATGTGTCGAAGGTTGGGAAAGAGTAAAAATCAGGTCCTGAGGAAGAGGCACGAAGTAAAATGGCTTAAAAATGGTAAAAGCGAAGAAAGTCAGGCATTTCGCTTCGCTCAGCCTTGAGAAGCGAATCAGGCATTTCGCTTCGCTCAGCCATGCGAAGCGAAGCGCTTTCATGCGAAGCGAAACGAAACCTCCCATGCGAAGTTGTTTAAGCTGTGACCCGATTAATTTTCTGATGCGTTTTTGTTAAAGGACTGTTAACGAAAATAAAATTTTTCCGAGCTGACCCCAGCCAGGGGCTCTGCCCCCTGGACCTTGCTAGATGAGAGTTTCATTAACTTAGATGTAGGAAGTAGTAGTAATAGATAATTGACACGCGTAATGTATTGTACGGTTAGCCGTGCTCAACTAAGGAAGGACATTACCATTAACGGCGAAAGAAACCGACTCCATGTGAGTTCTAGCCCCATTTCCTTGTTATGTTTTCGGGGCTGCGTGCATACTTCTAAGTGGCAGTTAAAAGGCTTATCTTAAGTGATAGGTATATGATACGTGTATGATCGTGCATTGAAAGTTATTGCTATAGGATGGTTATGTGAATGAATGTGTATGTAAATATTATATGCATAAGACAAGGAAAATATGCGCTTATGATAGGGACCAGACCCTCATAATATCTGAGATGATAGGGACCAGAACCTTATAATATCTGAGATGATAGGGACCAGACCCTTATAATATCTGAGATGTTTAAGATAGAATAGCTTATGGTATACCATAGGGTTTTATGAAAGAAAGTATGTAAGTACGTATGCATGTATATAAAGTATGTGTGAAAGAAGTAATAGCAAAGTAATGTATGAATACGTATATTCGGACGCGTATGAGTAAGGGCAGGAATGTATTGTATGTTAAATTGATTAACTAGAACTCATTCAGCGTAGCTGACTTTTAGTATGCACGCAGGCAGATAGGTTGAGGCAGCTGGCTTTCGGAGGGATACATGGCACGAGCTAAAGAGATTGACATCTATGAAGAAGTGTCAAGACTATTTTATGTTATGTTATGAAAATACAATTTGTATGTTAAGACAAAAACGAATGTTTGTAATGTGATGTTTGAAGTTTTAAATTATTCCGCGAAATTTTAAATTAACTCTGATTTTAGAATTGTGTTTATGAGTAAATCCATAATGGTATTTCCCTTACGTATATTATTATTATTATTATTATTATTGTAGAGGTAAGGCTGCCTACATCTTACCCTCCTCAGACCCTACCATAGCTTTGCTATTGGTGGGGTATACTGAGTACGATGATGATGATGATATTATTATTATTATTATAATTATTATTAGCTTTTATATAGCTGTTAAACTGTGATCTTATTATTAATATTATTATAATTAGTAGTAGTTTTTATATAACTGTTAAACTTTGATTTCCTTTATTTTGCTTCATACACATGTACTTAGAGCCGAGGGTCTCTCTGGAAGCCACCTCTTTATTCCTTTGGATGGAGGTACGGTGTGCCTACATCCCACCCTCCCCAGACCCTACTTATAGCTTTGCTGTCGGTGGGATTTTACTGGGCATGATTGATTGATTGATTGAGTAAATCCAACACCAAAGTAGGGTTACCGGGAACGGAGCCTTACAGATATTACATACACCAACAATTCAGTAAGTTCCAATATGTTTTTTTACTGCAATATCGTCATTTGTACTAAATTTAATTATTTTAGGAACTTGGTTTTGACTATCCGAGAGATAATCTTGCTGGAAGCAGTGGACAACTGGTTATGAGATGGTATTGCTATTAAATTTCACAGAGCATATTTGATTTGAGTTGCTCCAGGACTAATAGCACATTGTTTATCAGGCCAAAACCGTTTCATTTTGCAATAGTTGATGAAGTTGATTCTGTCTTCATTGATGAGGGGAGAAACCCTTGCTGATAAGTGGCGAGGCATCTTTTTGTTCCAACTTTTAAAATTGAAGTAGTAACTTATTATTACTATTATTAGTATTATTATTTATTTATATAACTTTGATGTACATCTCAGGCTATTAAGGATGCTGCACATTATCCGGTTGCTGCCAAAGTAGCTGAGCTTCTCACACGTGGCCTTGTAATCTAGTTTCTTATTTCTATTTCTTTTTATATTTTATTTTCGGCTGTTAATATCCATTGTGCTTCATTGTTTATTTCACTGCACAGCATTACAAAATAGAGCTTAAAGATAATTCAGTAGAGTTGACTGAAGAAGGAATTACCCTAGCTGAGATGGCTCTGGAAACAAATGATCTTTGGGATGAGAATGATCCTTGGGCTAGGTAGCTTACATTATTTCATTTTTTTTCTCATGTAGAAACCATTAAGTTTATCATTCAATTTCAACCTCTTGTTATGCATTGTAGATTTGTCATGAATGCTTTGAAAGCCAAGGAGTTTTACCAACAAGATGTCCAATACATTGTTAAAAACAGGAAGGCTCTCATAATAAACGAGGTAGAAAACACAATTTTTATGTGATTACTTTCTCTTAGTTTTCTTTGATTTGCATTAAGTTACTTTAGCAATTTTCTTTATTTTAAATATTTCTTTTTTTTCTTTTAGTTGACGGGGAGAGTGGAAGAAAAACGTAGATGGTCAGAAGGGATTCATCAGGCTGTGGAGGCCAAAGAAGGTCTACCAATCCAGGTATATAGTGATGTTTTCAATTGTCTGTGTGTCTGCCACGTCATCGTTTTTCTTGGTAGCTTTACTCTCTTGTGCTTTTTAGGCAGATTCAGTTATAGTGGCACAAATTACGTACCAGTCACTGTTTAAGCTGTATCCAAAGCTCTCAGGGATGACCGGGACTGCAAAAACTGAAGTATTTGACATTTTATGAATTTACATTTGATCATTAATATCAATATACTGTTAGATGCCTTATTCATTTACATTGTTACAGGAAAAGGAATTCTTGAAAATGTTCCAGACACCTGTTATCGAAGTCCCCATAAATTATGCCAAATATTCGTAATGATTTACCAATTCAAGCTTTTGCAGTAAGACACTATTTTTTTTCTCTTGTTATTGATACTTCTAATTAAAAGTTGTTATCCACGCTTTTAATTGTTTTGATTACATAGACTGCTTGTGGTAAATGGGAATATGTCCGTGAAGAAATTATAAATATGTTTAGAACTGGTCGCCCTGTTTTAGTTGGAACCACTAGGTACTACGATGATATTATCTCATATTTTTCATTATTCATTCTTCTTTTCTTTATTTTTTGGGTTTATAAATTTGATATAAAATGATTCTTTTGTGGGTGTAGTGTTGAGAATTCAGAATATTTGTCTTATCTGCTAAGGGAAAGCAGGATCCCTCACAATGTTCTTAACGCACGACCAAAGGTTTATTAAATTCCTACTTTTTATGGAACTGATTTTCATTCTTAGTATTTATTTTATTTATATTTTTCAGTATGCTGCCAGAGAAGCCCAAACTGTGGCCCAAGCTGGACGAAAATTTGCTATCACCATATCTACAAATATGGCTGGTAGGGGTACAGACATTATATTAGGAGGCAATCCAAAGGTGTGTTGACTTTTTCAGTCTCTCATGGACGTTAGTTGTGTTCCAGCTTCCAAGTAGCAAAGAATGTGAACAATATATGATTTATATTTGTTTTAGATGCTTGCAAAAGAAGTTATAGAGGACAGCATACTTTCACATCTGAGTCATGAAACTCCAGATATAGACCCTGCAGACACAATGTCACAAAACGTATTATCAAAAATGAAAATCGGACCATCATCATTAGCTTTGCTAGCTAAGACTGCTCTAATGGGTTATTGGCTTTGACCTTTTGACTTCATTGCCAATCTAGAAATATCTTGTGAATACACATGTTAATGTTCTTGGTATTGCTTTTATTAATGCAGCTAAATATGTGTCCAAAAGTGAGAACAAGAGTTGGACATATGAGAAGGCTAAATCTGTAATTTCAGAATTGATTGAGATGAGCCAATCAGTGGGTTTAGATGAGCTGGAAAGACTTGTAGAGGAACAGTCAGAGATGTACCCTCTTGGTCCTTGCATTGCACTTGCTTATGTGTCAGTTTTAAAAGACTGTGAAGCTCACTGTTACAATGAAGGGTTAGAAGTCAAACGACTTGGTGGGCTCCACGTGATTGGCACATCTTTGCACGAGTCTAGAAGAATTGATAATCAGGTAAGTCAGCGAATTTGACCTTTTTAGGACTTGTGATTTTTATTCTTACAAACCACTTTATATGTGTTTTCTGTGCCTTGCACAGCTTCGCGGCAGAGCAGGAAGACAAGGAGATCCTGGATCAACACGGTTCATGGTTAGGTAAGCTTCAACTCAAATAGTTGACTTAATTCTTCTTTGTTACTTTCCACACATTGTGTTTTTCATTTTTCTTTTGCTTCTCGATTTTCACTTATCAATGCTACAGTTTGCAGGATGAAATGTTTCAGAAGTTCAACTTTGACACTGAGTGGGCTGTGAATCTGATATCAAGGATCACAAATGATGAGGATGTGCCAATTGAAGGTGATGCAATTGTTCGACAGGTGTGATTTAGTTCATTATATGATAATTATATTATGTTAATGTGTGTATTATATTCCTATTAAGTGTTAACTTGTTGATGTTTATTCGTTTTAACGTTAACTGTTAATTCTTATTATTTCAAATTTCAGCTTCTGTCTCTCCAAGTTTCTGCAGAAAAGTATTTCTTTGACATAAGAAAGAGCCTTGTAGAATTTGATGAAGTGTTAGAGGTACATATATTCTATAGCATATGCCATCATGTACATGCAGTTTTTTCTTATTTTCGGTCATCTGTTAAACTAGGGCCTTGGTGATGATTTTTCATTATTATATTTTATGTTTTCCCAGTTAATGTCTAGTTATGTCTGAATGGCCATTGGAGTTGCATTACTGAATATATAATATTCTGGTTCCAGGTGCAAAGGAAGCATGTTTATGATCTTCGTCAGTTAATTATAACTGGTGATCCTGAGAGTTGTTCACATCACATATTCCAGTTAGTGTTTTCTTCACCTTATTTCCCTGGAAATTATTAATCCAAAAAAGTAGACCTTTATATCAATCAATCAATCAATCATGCCCAGTAAAATCCCACCGAAAAGTAGACCTTTATACAATTAGTAAATACATATTTAATAAATCCTGTGATTTTTTGTTGTTACTTTTGCAACATAAATATTTTATGCATGGATATTAGGTACATGCAAGCAGTCGTAGATGAAATTGTTTTGGCAAATGTTAATCCATTAAAGGTATTATTAACTAAATTATCTTTACCCTACATTCAAGTTCTACTCGCCTGGGTAGTTCTGATCTCTATAATGTATATATTCGATAGCGTCCAAACAATTGGAACTTAAAGAAACTCTTAAAGGACTTCTTTGCAATTTCTTGGAAGATTTTAGATGGTGAGTTTTATTTTCAGTCTTAATTAAGATTTGCTTCTTTATTAAGTTTTTGGATTAAATCATATCTTTGGTTTCTTCAGAATCATGTACAGGAATAACAGTGGAATCTTTATTGCTTTCACTTGTTAATTCTCATGAAACGAGTGATGTACATATTAACGACTTCCAGTTTTCAAATTTACCTCAACTTCCAAACGCTTTTAGAGGTATCCGTAAGAAGACTTCTTCACTGAAACGCTGGCTGGCCTTATGCTCTGATGATTCACTCAAGTGTGTACAATAATCATTTTTTTTATGAATTTGGTTTCATTTTTTTATTATAATAATATGAAGTAGGAGGCAGTTTTGATCTATTTACTTGGGATGCTGTAGAGAGGGAAGATATCGAGTTACTGTTAATCTTCTGCGCAAGTACCTTGGTGATTTGCTAATTACTTAATATATGAACACTGTTCAAGAGTCTGGCTATACTGAAGACTACGTGAAAGAAGTTGAGGTAATTTAAATCTAATGCTAATAATATTTGAATTTCATGTATTTTCTTTATTCTTTTTATAATATATTAAAATTTTAAACTTGAATGCAGAGAACGGTTCTTGTGAAATCCCTAGATAGTTTCTGGAGGGATCATCTTGTCAACATGAACAGACTAAATTCAGCGGTATGAACATTATTATAAATTAGATTCCAAAAAGTTTCATGTTTGATTACTTACTTTTCCTCTTTATAATCATTAAAAAACAATTATATGAAATCCTGAAACATCATGCTTGTCACTTAGCTGTAAATAAGCTATTCGCATGCTTAAATAGACTTTGAACATTGTACTTCTGTATTATTTCAGTTTTGCCATTGACTTGATGTTTTTAACAGATAAATGGTTAATTTGATGCAGGTGAATGTGAGGAGTTTTGGGCATAGGGACCCATTGGAGGAATACAAAATTGATGGTTGTCGGTTCTTCATCTCGATGCTTAGTGCAACACGAAGGTTGACTGTGGAATCACTTTTGAGCCACTGGTCAACTCCCGAGGAGTCCCAAGAAGTATATGTAGGATGATCAAACAATTAGGAAAGATTATATGTGTGTCATTGTACAGGTGATATGTTACATTTTTGGGAGCTAGGTTTGTTCTTTTCAAAACAATTTGTTTTGTGAATTAAGAAAATTATTGAGGATTTATATAAGGAGTGTTTCTTAGCATAATCTTTTTTTACCTTTCAAGCATGATGATGCTCTCTCCTTTAAATGATCACGCATTTGTTTTTAAATAATCAACTATAATATCATATCTGTTATATAATAATATACTTTATGGAAAGTAGTCTAGCTAGTTTTATACCATGTTTATTAATTGTATTTATTTCTTGATAATGTGTCTCGTGTGGTTCTTATTATATTGCAATCAATGTTAAAGAAAAAGAATGAAGGCTATGTAGGCGTTTGTTTGGACCCTTAAAAGTAAACCTGCTACACCTCCTAAAGTCATCACATTTTAAATAAATATATCTTGATTCCAATTATTCATCCAATCAATATGTTCCATCTGTCTCGTTGTCTTGTGATGTCTTCCATAAGATAAAACACTACTTGCTATACACAAAAGCTACATTGATCATATTTCTATGGGCCTAGCTATACAAACACCAGTTATGTGCTATGCGCCGTATAATTTTGCCGGACAAAGAAATGACTTATATGACCATTCACATAACTCTTATTGGTCGTATGACCTTTTTCACTTGCCATATGGGCATATGACATCATATGACCATATAATATGACAAAAAAGATTATACAACCGTATGATGTGACATGCAAACTGGTGTACACTTTTGATATATGCACGAATAGTAAGACCTTATTTAACATGCAATATATCTTATTATTATACACAAAACAATCATCAATAAATACATGGTGTGTGTATATATGTATATCAACCAAAACTTCATGAATAGCTCTCAAAACAAATAATGAACAACCCAAACATGTTTCATGTTTCCTATTTCCATACAGCCATGGATAAAGACATCACTATGACTCCAATACAATGTAAGCCTCCAGAAAGAAACCTGATACCTACAAAAATCAAAAATCAAGGTCAACAAAAACAGGTTGACCTTTTATAATCTATAGTTTACACTTTACAGTTCACATGAAATCTTTTTCTGGTTGAAGGATCAGTCAAACCTTGACTGGTTGCTGAAGGTGTTGTCTCACCTTGACTACTATCATTTTGACTACCATCACCGGGGAGGAGTCGTCTTTGTCGTGTCTGGTGGCCGAATTCCAAGTCTGCTGCAATCAGTTCCAATAGCACCTGTTTCAAAATTCAAACATTTATGCAAAGATCCGATTGGGGTTAATATTTTCGAGTCAAGAATTAATGATTAATCATACAGTCACTAAAGCATGGAAAATGGGAGATGTTTAGGAGATTCGTGTATCCAGGTTTGCAGTCGCACGTATGCATATACGTTGCATCCTTGTTGTTGCATGTACCTTCTCCACAGTATGTCCAGTAACAGGCTGAATAATAATTAAAACACCTTAATAAACTAATAATAAAATATTATGCCAAAGTTCAAGAAAAGCAGTATATGATGTTTACGATCGAAGACAGAAATATTGTCAGGGACGGTAGGAATCTTAGGAGGAGATGGCATGCACGAATAGTCGATGGTACCTGAGAAAATAACCATGTAAAGCAGATGTAACAAATGCATATATGGCTAGTTTATTTACAAGGTTAAATGTGATGCTACAGTCGGGCATGACGCAAGGAAGGAACGGAAGATCATCTTCCAAGTCCGAAACTAGAGTTCTTCGCCATCCAGGCTCACACTTGCAAACAAAGTTAAACGGTTTAGCAAGATCAATTGAGCAGTTTCCTCTTCCACAGATGACTTCATCACAAAGATTATCTGTTCATGAACAAAAACACAAACATAAGATGCTATCAGTTTCATCAATATTTCCTTTCGATTCCGAAGTAAGGAATATCGACGTCTGATTTAGCCGTTGAAGATAGGAGCACAAGAACAAGAAGCATATAAAATATGGAGGAATTAGCCATTACATAAATCTTCTGCAAGAAATGTTTTCTTTAGTTATATCTATTCTGGAATAATATTATTCTCTAAAGGCAGCCACTACCTAAGGGCTAGCCTAAGAGTAACAAAATGTTTCCATTAATAACAAAAACCTTGTGGGTAATAAATAAATAATATTATCACAACTCTTGATTACAACGCGGTTTCTAGGAACTTTTGGTCTCACCATGCTTCTATTTACTAATGTTGGACAAATTTAATTTACCAGGCCAGTTCGTTAATCAGAATACCAGTGGCGTCTGATAAGTTGCAACCGGGATGGTTCTTTACGTCTTCAAGGGGACATCCTGGTGGTGGTTAAGGTGTGTGTCTCACAAAGGTTGAGATGAGAGTTCAAATCATGCGGAATGCAAGTTGCGGTTTACAACTAATGCAAATGTATAAGTGTAGTGGTTATAACACTAACATATTAACATGCCTTAGCCTTTTTGTGAAGAATTGCAACGATTCATTATGATGTTTCAACCCGTATATAACGGAGTCATTTGGTTTGAACAACACACATCAAATGAACGCTTAGAATTTCACATAAGAGAACTTCTCGTTCTTTGAAAATCACCTTTTTGTCTTATTTGATTATCGTGCATAAGCGAAATATTTTAATCTGAAAGTGATTACACGATTCAGAAAGTTGTCCAAGATTATTTGATTAAAAACACAAAACCAACATTTATTATTCATTGGTGGTTGTGACACATTAATTAAGGCAGCCTTTTCATTGTGAATTAACAAATTTCATATCATCTTTGTTGTTGTTGAGTGTCACATTGCATATGAAGAATAGACACTTGAGTTAAGTGTGCTCAGATGAAAGATTGTATGACATTTTTAGTAGTTTTTACTTGAGTTAAAAAGTATTTGATAGACATATATTCATCAGACTTAAATAAAATTTGGCGTCTGGCCATGAAAATGTTAAAATATGTCACAAGTTTTAAACATAAAGATATTGTAGTGTAAATATATACAAGATAACGCCCTGCTTGCGGTGCGCGCATATAATGTATATATGTGTGAACCCTCGGGTGGGCAAAAGTAAAATTGCACTAATTTTGACGTTATTTTACTAATCTCGTGAAAATAACGTTAAAAGTGGCGGAATGTTAATCAGGCATCATGTGGTGGCGTTGATAGCCGAAAGACAAGGGCACATGCACCAATCAGCCGGTGTCCCGATGATTGAGTGCTATGTGCCTTATGTCCAAGGCTTGATGCAAAACTACTATCGAGCCGGGGGTCTCACCGGAAGCAGCCTCTCTATCCCTATGGGATAGAGGTAAGGCTGTCTACATCTTACCCTCCTCAGACCCTACCATAGCATTGCTATTGGTGGGATATACTGAGTACGATGATGATGATGATGATGATGAAATATATACAAGATAAGAATTAATGGGTTGGTGCCATAAGACCATCATTGGTCCATGTGGCGGCACCAAGTCATGTCACGCCACCCAGTTATTCTTTAAATTGTAATTTTTTTGTTTTAGTTCTAGCGTCATAATGAACGTAACCGAATTACTAAATTACTAATATAATTATTGGGTTTAGTGCTATTATGTAACGAAACTCACCGATACCAACTGAATGTTTTATATATGTTTGTTTTTAATATGTTAACTTTTTTTATGATAAGCTATACGAGCATCGCTACTATCTTCTGCGTGAACATGTTAATTTTTTTCAATGGTAACCTAGCGAACTTAACTCATAAATGAACTCGGTCCCTTCCTTCCCTCATCAAAAGTAACCTGAACAATAGAAATGGAAAGGAAGGACTGACTGAATGACTGACAATTCCGCAATCAAACACCATAAAACAACATCACCTTCTTCTTCTTATTATTATAGCTCCTGCTATCACCCACCATAATACCTACTAAGTAATTTTCACAATTAATTCTATGGTGGCGCCATGACGTCACGCTCACTGATTCTCCACACGGATATTATTATTCACTCCCAAACCCTACCTCTTCCACCTTCATCCATCGCGGTTACTCACTGCAGTTGTTGCTGCTGGAGCCGATGCCAACATTGCCTTGGATTCTCAGGAAATTGCATTCACTGACTCACTCATCCAATGAATTCTTTCGCTTACATTTAGATCTGTTGTTCGTTTATTATGGTTGCTACACCCAACCTAACTCCCTACATTCTGAAATGGATCCAGATTTTCATTTTAAATCACTAATTTCTTACCATCCAGCTCGCCTCGTTTAACTTTCTCGACCTCCACTCCTTTACTGTTTCTTAATTAATTTTTATATAATTATAATTTTATATATAACATAATATATATTATTTAGTTATTTGTTTCATTAACATTATATAAATATTTTAATTAATAATTATTAGATATATATTAACAAAAATTAAATTAATGACAGACTCGTTTAGACTTACGAGCCGATTAAGCTTTTTTACAAGCCAGTCTCTAGTTCTTAGTTTTTGTTTTTAATTTACAATCCCATAATTTGACACAATTACCATGGGTGGGTCCACTTAGCTGAAGTTGAAGCATACTGTCGAATGTTTAGAGCTGCTGAAAGCCTTCACAGTGCATTATGCAACCCACTCACAGGTGAATGCAGTGTGTTCATATGCTTTTCCTTGAGAAGATAAGCCATTGCTTGAAGATAAGATTGTCTCGGTTAGTGTTTCGGATGTGGATATGATACAAGATAAGCTTCCACCGCTTGCTATTTTCAGGCGTGAAATGAAAAGATATTGTGAAATCTTTTTAACAAAGGCTGGGCTTCCACCTCACTCGTTGTTTGCTAATTGGAATCCCATCTAGTGAAGTTGGTGGCCAATTAACAGAAGAAGGTTTAAACTGGTTGGTTGAAAATGGGTTTAAAAGCGTTGTAGATATTAGAGCCGAGAGTGTGAATGATATATTCTATGAAACCGCATTGCAAGATGCACTTTCGTCTGCGAAAGTTGACCTGGTCAAACTTCCGGTTGAAGTCGGGAACGCACCGTCGATAGAGCAGGTTGAGAAATTTTCAAATTTGATATCGGACTCGATGAAGAAGCCAATTTATCTTCACAGTAAAGAAGGTGTTTTGAGAACATCTGCAATGGTTTCTAGATGGAGACAATATATGGCTCGTTACAGTTCAACTAATAATAATCAAATTCAAGATAATGAAGAATCTTCTACCACCAATAACGGGGCCTACACCGAAGGGTTTAATAAAATTGATGATGATCGAAATGAGGGTTTTGTTAATCTGTGTGTAAATCCTATTGAATCCCAGTTACCACCTACCAATGTTTTCTCCAGAAAAGAAATGTCCAAGTTTTTAAAAAATAAAACCTTTTCCCCTTCGACTTATTTTACTTTTGAACACAAAAGATTGGAGAAACAAACAAAACCAAGTAAGAAACCTAATGATAATGGGTCGGTTTTAAGCATCACCAATCTTGATTCAACAAATGGGAACAATGTTCTTCAGAATCAAGATAATTCGCGCTCCAGTTTGAAAGAATTTAATAACGCAGATAGGAAAGTGACGCATTTCACACGAACAGATGATTTAGAGGAATTAAGCAATGATGATGTGGAAATGATTGAGGCAAATATGTGTGCTTCAACAACTGGTGTTGTAAGAATCCAATCAAGAAAGAAAGCAGAGATGTTTCTAGTGAGAACAGATGGCGTTTCATGCACTCGGGAAAAAGTAACAGAATCTTCATTAGCTTTTACTCATCCCAGCACCCAACAGCAGATGCTGATGTGGAAATCATCACCCAAAACTGTGTTACTTTTGAAGAAACTTGGCCAAGAATTAATGGAACAAGCTGAAGAGGTACTTCCATCACAATAGTATTCTTGTCACTTAATATTTTACTTAAATTGGTGTTTTTTTCTGCTTGAAACACAGGTTGCATCTTTCTTGTATCACCAAGAAAATATGAATGTTCTTGTAGAACCTGAGGTTCACGATGTATTTGCAAGAATGCCCAGGTTTGGCTTTGTACAGACATTCTACAGTCAAGATACAAGGTATTAGCTTAGTATTGAAAAAAGTGTGGTTTTGTAATCATATTCAAATGTTTATTAAAAGAAGCAAAAGTTTGGACTAAAAGCATGTCGGGTCAACCAAACCTGCATATAAAATAACCAGTTTTTCAGTCGAACCTGATATCTGATGTAGGGCTGTTCAAAAAGCTCGTGACTCGCTTGAAGTTGGCTCGAAAAAAGCTCGTTTGTAAATGAGTCAAGCCAAGCCGGCTCAGTTTGTAAACGAGCTGAGCCTGAGCCAGGGTTGGCTGGTTTAAATAAACCCCAATTTTAATATATATGATAATAATAATAATAATAATAACATATAAAAATATTGAAAAAAAAAACATATAATATGTGTCTCGATCTTTAAACAATGTGAAAATACAAAACAAAAATAATACATATAATGTTATAAGTTCTCTAGTATATAAATTTTGTATTATGTGTATGTTAAAAAAAGTTGTCTTTTATATATCAATACGTGCACAAAGATACTAAAAAAGAAATGAACGAGGTACGAGCTGGCCCGAGCTCGAATTTTTGGCTCGTTGAAAGTAAACGAGTCAAGCTGAGGCGAGCCAGGTTCGGCTCGCCTAGTTTACAGCCTTAGTCTGACATGCGCTTTTGTCACGTTCTTATAGTGATCTTCATGAGAGGGTAGATCTGATTGCGTGCTTGGGGGGAGACGGGGTTATTCTGCATGCATCAAACTTGTTTAGAGGTGCGGTTCCCCCTGTTGTATCATTCAATCTCGGGTCTCTCGGTTTTCTCACTTCACATGTTGTAAGCATCTTACTTAACGCAGGGTGATTAAAATTTGAGTCATACCATTTTTATCTATAAAAATGATTAGTGATAAATTTCTGTGGTACAGTTTGAAGACTATAGGCAGGATTTGAAACGGGTCATTCATGGAAACAACACACTGGAAGGTGTTTATATAACTCTTAGAATGCGACTTCGTTGTGAGATATTCAGAAATGGGAAAGCCATGCCTGGAAAGGTTTTTGATGTTTTGAATGAGGTTGTTGTTGACCGAGGTTCTAACCCTTATCTTTCCAAAGTTGAGTGCTATGAACATAATCGTCTTATTACTAAGGTTAGTTGTTGAGTTAGTAGACTCATAGGGTGGCGGCGCCTTTTTTATTTGTGACTGTTCTTTGAAGGCAAATGCAATATTGACACTAGCATTTATTGTATCTAATAGGTGCAAGGTGATGGAGTTATAGTGGCAACACCTAAAGGAAGTACAGCTTACTCTACAGCTGCAGGCGGTTCTATGGTATGCTAAAATAAAATAAAAATAATATAATATTCTGGTAGGGTAATATTTTAAGGGTATATTATGAATGCAGGTACATCCAAATGTTCCATGCATGCTTTTTACTCCAATTTGTCCACATTCCCTCTCATTTAGACCTGTTATACTTCCTGATTCTGCGCGTCTTGAATTGAAGGCAAGTATTATACATAAATACAGTTATGCACTTATGGTCATATAGATTCAGTGGGACTTTTTGGTTGTTGGTCAGATTATTTTTGCAAAAGTTGGAAGATAATTGAAAAGTGTTTGTTTTGATGGCAGATACCAGAAGATGCACGGAGTAACGCTTGGGTGTCATTTGATGGGAAGAGAAGGCAACAGCTATCGAGAGGAGATTCGGTGCGTATATGCATGAGTCAGCATCCACTCCCAACAGTCAACAAGTTTGCCCAAACGGGTGACTGGTTTCGCAGCTTGATTCGATGCCTGAATTGGAATGAAAGACTTGATCAGAAGGCGCTCTGATTTTACTTAGGAATCTTTTTACCATTTTTTTTGTGAATTTAGTGTACATATTATGCTGGTAAGTCAACACAATATTATATAGATTAAGCCTAGAATTTATACGGTACAAGATATACAAGACAGTGATTTTACCATATGCATGCTTCTTATTAAGAAAGCTATCTGGTTTTTTAGTTTATTGGCATTGTTATTTGTCATGTTGATTATTATTTACAATTTTAAATGCCAGAAAAAAAAAGTTTCATAACAAGCCTTTTGATGCTTTCGGAAACATTAGAACTTCGTAACCACTTATTAAGAGGAAAAAGAAAATAAGCAAGCGGATTATGCTGTTATCTAACTGCTTTATGTACCTACCTGACCTTTATATACTTATTAGAGGTGTACACAAAAACCGGAAACCATTGGTTTGGGTCTGGTTTATAATTATCACCATCATAGTTATCTAAAAGCGCAAGAGACGCTCGCCTAGGTGCTCAGGCGAGGCCAGCACAGCTAAACTGCCGAGCCACCATCAAGGCATTATGGTGAGCTTTCGGCAAGCTTAGGCCAGCGCAGCTAAACCGCCTAGCCACCATCAAGGCGTTTAGGCGAGCTTCTGGCATGATTATGACGAGATTTCGGTGAGTTTCAGAGAGAAGGTGGAATAGAGAGGTGAGAGTATTAAAAGAAGTCTTGATTTTCCCAAAAATCTGATGGATAAAATAGTTTAAAAACTAAGTTTTTTAAGAAAATAATATTAATTTTCTAAGGTTTAATATTTATTATTTTTAAACTTGTGATTTTAAGTTTTTAACATTTTGATATGGATTAGTATTTGAATTATGCTCTTCTTCGAATATTGGAATGCATTATATATATTAATTTTTTTCCTTTCATTTGGTGCGCCTTTTTTTTCTTAGACCCTCGCTTTTTTTTTTCTTCGTTTTGCGCGTAGGCCCCAAATAAGAACTATGGGCCTTGAATGCGTCAAGCCTATCACCATTGAAATTTGAAACCGGTTCCAAATTGGTTAAACCCAACAGGCCAATAAACCGACCAAAAATTGATCAAAACCAGTCAAGAGACCGATCACTACCCAGTCAAGAAACCGGTTTCTAACCTTACAATTTACACTCAACCCGTTTTTGACTTTTTGTTGACCAATGCAAACCGATTTTTTACTTTGAAACTGGTTTGTGCACCTCTAGTTCTTATTTAAAACTAGTTTCGTAAGCAACCTTGAAATTTTTAAAGCTACGTTTTCATTTGATAAAAAAAGGTAAATTCATTAGAGATCGCTTACGTTCACATGTATCTTCGATACATCACCATCAACATAACAAAGATTCATATATTTATCGTCGTATCAACATAATATGATTCTGAAATAAACGACTCTCTTTCTGCACGCATGAACATTTTTAAAAGTTCATCACACATTAAGCTCATGAATATTTCCATTGAAAAAAACACCACCAAAAACAAGATGGCAATTATACAAAAACAATTATCTGATGCATAAAATATATCACATCTTTATGGGCCTACCAGTTCAGCTGCTCAAAACGGTGGTGTTCAAAAACTTCACTAAATGATAGCATTCAAAACCTCATCCTGAAAGATTAAAATGAATGGATGGATGGATGTCTAACATTGCAATGTAATCTATAAGGTAAATTCAAGATTGTGCCTGAAGTACTCGGCACCGAAACTCTCCCAACGCCCAAATAGGGAAAATGTTTCTGTAAGCAGCATATGTGATCATGCAATTCCTGTTAAACACCCCCATAATCTCCTGCATATTTCCAAGAATATTACATGTTTATTATTTTTAATATTATGTCAAAACTGAAGCAGGCTATAAAGACGCGAGATTACCTCTTGTGGGAAATCTCCATTTTCCATCTGAGAATTAATCAATACTCGGGCCGCAGAGTGCAATGGCTTTGGATCTCTTTTGGCCTGAAAAGTATTTAAAAAAAATAATGTTAGCATATGAAAGCTAATAACTGACATTGACTTTGACTTTGGATGCATACCTGCTCAGCATCAATGAGAGCTAACATAGCCCACCCTGTATTTACCACATGAGACCGATTTCCCTCTAGATTGGTATACACCTGCATAGAAGATACCGATCAGAAAATTTGAAAGAAATAAGTCAAAGGTTGACTAAAATCCCAATTTTGACCTTGTTCTGACATGAGAGGTAGCTCTCTCCCCAACCGCCCGAAGCAAGTTGTTTGGACAACAAAAAGTTACAGGCGTTGCGGATGCTAGAGCAGTTAGAGAAGTTCTTTCCGGCAGCCACTAACCCTTTGATCCCAAACCATGTGCCATACGTGAAGCAAACTGCCCACGACCAGTACCTAATGAACATATTGCAAAATGTTCTGACATGATCAAATTCTATACATATATTGAATAATTTCATTAAATAATAAGGTGTGAAACGAACCATGAACCATCTGGTGCTTGGATTGATTCAATAAAAGCAGCAGCTTTATTAATGCAACGTTGTACTTCTTCTTTCCTATGATTAGGGTACAATTTTTTAAATAGCACCAGAGCTTGAATTGCAGCAGAGGTACACTCCACATATCTGAAACATCATACCCAGTAGGTAAACAATCACAAATTCTAGATAAAGAATATTAGAGAAGAGGTTTGATATCTTACGGGTAGTCGATAACAATGTCACCAAAAGTTTCAGCAGGATTTACCAACTGAAAGTGTGTCAGAAACATGTTTAATGACAATTAATATAGATTGGGAAAATTATATTGCTTGCATACCTCTAACCAGCTGTAGGATCTTGTGAGTTCATATGTTGCAAAACTACCATCAGAGTTCTGAAATGATATTTATAAAACCAGAACCAGCATTATGCTACAATGATATTACAAGTGTCAACGAAGAATTACTAAAACCAGAATTACCTGTAAAGATAGAATAACACTGACTGCATCATAGAATCGGTTTGCATCCAACAGTTCATCAACAAGTTCTGATGGCAATTTTGAAAGCAAAAGTGCAGCCTAATAGAAAGCAAATCAAGTGTGTTAACAGCTAACAAATTGACAACTTGAATACGGTAAAGTAATATTTACCTTTAGCCCTTCTGCACTACAATCCAAAATGGGCCAACCGTGGTCTGCAGTTGAAAATGGCCAAGCGCCTTTTGAAATGTGGCGGTACCAATAATCAAGATCACCATAGCAGTTATCTAACACCTTTAGAGCCAGATTAAAAAAAGAAGAATTAGAAAGAAGCAAAACTAACCACATTTGGAAGAAGCAAAAGATTACCTGTGACCTCTTTATATACATGTGTCCTTTTTTCAATGTTGGACCAAAGTCTTCAATGAGGTTTGTAGCAATAATTGCTTGAATGGCGAATGCAGTATCCCATAACTGACTACCATTATACCCCTGAATTACATGACATTCCATTTATTTGTGTTCCCCTTATAGTAACAATAAAAAAGTTACTAAATAACGTAACATGACAAAGTGCCACATCTGCAGACCTGCATTTTCATGCCGTCTTCAGCAATCCACAGATAATCAGGTATTCTTGGGAGGTGCAACTTGAAAGCCTCTGAGTTTGGGTCTTCTGCCCAGCAGCAGAGCATATTTAACACCTGAAATTAATATTTAGGTTCTAAAAAAAACATCTTTCGGTATAAAAATCTGAGTTTGGGTCTTCTATCATAACCCAGTACATAGATGATAATGAAATAACAAAAACAAACATAAAGCCTATTTACCTTGTTAACTGGCCCTATGCATATATAACGAGTATTCTCATCCTCATAATGAATATGTTCCATTGCAGTTTTAAGAGCCTTTTCTCTTAACTTCTTCCCGGGCCATGTCATGAGCACAGGCTCCACAAACTTGTGAACCGTTGCCCAAAGTATGTCTTGTATGAGTGGGTGTGGGTAGTAAAGATCTTCCTGCGAGTAAGTAAGATAAATTATTTAAAATAGCATAAATGAAAATAGGTGAAAGAAACTTATCATCCTTATTAACGTCTTGAACAAAATAAAAACAAATGTAGACAACGGAAACAAACCTTTGCGCAAAGGTTTCGTGCATTATTCCAATCTATGTCATGATAGGGAACGGTAAAAAGTTCCTTTCTCAAGGCTAGAACTGTGGATGTGATGGGCCCCACAAACCTCCTCCCATATAAGTATGACATAGGCAGGTAGACCATTCGACAGTGACACCACATCCTACCTGAAAGGTTTTACTAAAAGTTATAATATGTTTGCATGATAATAATGAAGAAGAGGCACTCACCTGGATGCACAGGAAGGAAATAAGGAAGGAGCCACATCTCAGGAGGCATTGGATTATTTCCAGACCACTCAAATACACCAAGTACCTATTTTTAACAGCATATATGAGAAAAAAGGGATGTATAAAATGTAAAATCAAATGAGCAAGATTAAGGAAAAGTAGCTATACTGAAAGCCAGAACTTTCCCCATGATGTTATGTAAGTGGCACCACCATGGTCCAAAATCCATTTCCGCCCTTTCTCCATTGCCCCTTCTCCATCATTAGCCCCTTCACCAAGCAATCTCAAAGTAACATAGTTTAAGGCACTACCAAACATGGTGCTATGACCCTCAATGTGTAGGCCCCACCCACCATCTATATTCTGTAGTTATAGCATTCTATTATTCTCTCAATGACTCTTGAAAACATAAGACATGTACAAAACAAGGAAAACACTAAGATATGCATACCTGATGATTGTATAAATAGCAACACATCTCCCTTTTATGCTCTTTAGATAAGACCGCATTCAGTGCGCCAGTAACAGTTAGAGTGATAACCTGATTCGTAAGATTAACTTGCACTGTCACCATTACATGGATATAAAAATTCTTTTAAACTTGAAACTGTAGTAAAAAACGCTAAAAAAACTGTAAATGAGAAGACAAGACAAGACTAACCAAACCAGGCAATAGAAACATAGGTCCTCCGTAGTCTCCCGGCCAATGTCCATCATCCGCTTGAATGGTTGAATGGAAACCGATAGCTCTTCTTAATACATTTGTTACTTTATCCTCTCTGATATCTTCAGCATCTTTAATATTGACTTTTGGTGGGAAAGCAGAGAGTGATCTCTCCTTTGCAAACTACAATATTCAAAAATAAAGTGAAAATAATTTTATTGAAAATCCCTTCCATAATGGTATTTCCCTTACATATATTATTATTATTATTATAATTATTATTAGCTTTTATATAGCTGTTAAACTGTGATCTTATTATTAATATTATTATAATTAGTAGTAGTTTTTATATAACTGTTAAACTTTGATTTCCTTTATTTTGCTTCATACACATGTACTTAGAGCCGAGGTTCTCTCTGGAAGCCACCTCTTTATTCCTTTGGATAGAGGTACGGTGTGCCTACATCCCACCCTCCCCAGACCCTACTTATAGCTTTGCTGTCGGTGGGATTTTACTGGGCATGATTGATTGATTGATTGATTGATTGGAAAATCCACATAGAAATGAGCATATTCATATCCTTCAAATGCATATATAACTTAAGGGAGAGAGATGGTTTGATGGAACTATGATTGCTTGTGATAAATTATATAAATACCAATTTATGTCGGGTACTTATGCGATCCCAGCAGACCTAGCTATCATCACATAGTTACTAATCCAGTTAACCAAAAAGAAAAATGGCCTATCATCTTCATGGTTCATCATTAACCCATGTTATCTTGTTAGTTAATCCAGGATTTAATAATAACTATACCTATGGCATACAAATTCACCTTTTTGTGTATTTTAAATAGAACTTGTGCAGAGCAAACTAAAAGCAGCTAGGCACATTCAAGGCATAGGTCCACACCAAGATAAGACAGATAATGACATGACATTGAGATAGGCCCATGTTATTTATTACTTGGTTATCCAATTCAGCCATGACACTTGTACTTGGTATCATTCATCATTTGAGCATATCTGGTTCTGTGCTGGAAACATCAATCATGCAACTCAGCCTAATTTAAGCAATAAGACATTTATCCTTGAATGCATAGCTTAGGGACCATTGACAATGAAACTTCAGCATGGAAATTACACTAACCATCAATTCCACTTCTTTACTTTTCAAATCAAAGTACTAAAGAAACTTGACTGCTAATAATTTATCACACTCATAACTCTCATCAACCAGCAATTAAAACAGAAAGCTGGCTTGTAAATCTATCTGTTATACAAACGAACAAGTCGATTTTCGCCTATTAGGTCTACATCTGGTTTTGTTGCTACGGCAAACTACCAAAATGCAATTACCTAATTACATGCAAACAGGCCATTATACCTTACATTCTCTAGCCTACAAGAAGTACCAACACAACTTGCAGGCATGCCATATCTAAAATCGAAGGACCTACTGCAAATTGATTTAGGTTTACAACGAAACCTAGAAATCGATCACGGATCCAATTAGGATAGACCGAAAAGTGAATAATAACTGCAGCAAGTGATTGGCGGATGATTCACATTTCATTTGAATAGTGTTGTAAACTACCAATCCTAGCATATGAATGAATTAAAATGTACCTACCTGAACCTGACTGCGCATAAGTAGATCTGAACTGCCGGCCGAGGTGACCGTTTGTTGTACGGAGCCACGGACTCCCTCCCTCCCTCTGCGATCTTCAGTTTCCACATTGTTTACTTGTTCTTCACAATCAAATCAGGTGCATGCTCAACTGTTACTGAACAGAATGAAATGCACAAATTCATAGTACACAATCGGTTATCGAAGTAACTGATTTGAGTTTTGGATGAGACTGACTGACTACAGCTACTGCTTGCTTAATAGTCACTGACTGCCTGCCTGCTTACATACATATATCTATCTATATCTATCTTGGTCCAGGAGTGGAGTTTTATTTTCCAAACACCCTTCAAGAGCTATATTACTACACTAATAACCCCTCTCCTTAACTTAGGTTTTCACGCGTCACCAGATTCATTACTTGAATTCAATTTAGGTTTTAGATATTTCGGATTGGGATGCTTCGGGGTGTTATTCGGGTTCCGGGTTCCTCATGTTCGAGAAATTTCTTTTTTGGGTACTCATATCCACCCTAATCTCCCCTGGGTTATTCGGATTTGGGTTTTATGAGTACGGGTTAATCAGGTTTCGAGTATTTTACCTAAAAAACTAAAAAGATATATATGTATGCTAAAATTCAAGCAAATATATCATCTTCAAATTTTAACTTACATAAGCAATAACAAACCACATAATCCAATCGAAAGAGTCCGAAGAACGCTTCGATTGATGGAATGAATAACCGGTCGACTGATGAACTAAGCCCCAAAAACTTATCAGTTGAATGAATAAATAGTTATATATAATATCTGGAATTAATGAATGTCAGAATAGTAATCAATAGATGGGGTTGGAATCAGAATGGAATAGGCGACTTAAGAAAGGAGTTGGGTAGGCAGCGGTATTCATTGAATATAAATATTGAGTCAAATGGGTTATTCGGGTTTACCCGAAACCCATTAAAAAGTAATCGGTACCCGAATCGTATTAGTTCGGGTTGTACTCAGGTTCTTAGATTCGGGTTCGGGTTTCATGAGTAAGGGTACTTTCGAGTTCGGGTTAATAGGTATTCGGGTCGGGTTTCGGGTTGCTGTTAAAAATGACAGCCCTAACGAGCACGAATGGTGACATTTCATGTTCGTTCATTTAACTTTAACCAAACACGAACTTGTAATTGAACAAATTGTTTTGTTCATGTTCGTTTATTAAGAAAACAAGCGTGTGTGTTCATGCTCATTAGTTTCAAGTCTAAACGAGTAGTTCATGAACGTAAACGAACACAAACAAAATTAAATAAAAAAACAAACAAACATAATTTAACAAGCACGATGAACATAGATAGGCAAATATCAATGAACACAAATTAGCACTAATGAACACAAACAAACAAGTCTAATATATCCCAATTCATTCCAAACTCTAGTGGATGATCATGATGATTAATTTACTTCAATTAAAAATAACCAAGTAAATGTGTGTGTATGTAACTTAATCGAACTCCTTTTATGTTTATATTTATACAAATATAATAACAACTTTTGTATTTATTCCAACATAAACGAGTAAAAATAAACAAACGTAAATAAATGAACATAAATGAATGAGCATAAGCGGATGCTCATGAACATAAATGAACGAACAAAATATGTGTTCATGTTTGTTCGTTTAATTAACATCACTTATTCACTATCAAATTTTTTTCTTAACACTAATGAGGATAATGGTTTTCATTGCTCGTATGGGTTTTAAACACGGCCACAGTCCCACACAACAGACAACAAGTGTGGTGTGCCATGGTCGTGAGCCCTACGCCTATGTGACGACATACCCCTCCACGATCACACATAGATAGATACAGTCTTATGGTTTACATAAGTTCTTGGCATTAACCATACAAATATAAATTTTATTTAATACATTTTTTTTAATATGGGTATAGTGGCTAGTTATATAGGATGAATTGTTTGTTGAAGAAGCGAAAGTGAAATCTCTGAATCTATGATTATGTGACTGGGATTCCTCTCGATAACGAAAGTGAAAATTGTGATAGTCACTATATAAATAACGAATATGATTTAGTTATAGATAAAGTGTCATAGTTTGGATTATTAAAATCATATTTGGCCATAATAAATATACAATTAAACTTGTTTTTGTAGTTTTTAGATCTTTTCTTATGGTAGTTTTGGTTTCATTTCCACTTCATTTCTTCTTTTGATTTCTGGCTGTGGTCTTACACAAATGTCAAACACCACATGTTCTTTTCTTATTTTTTCATAGTGCTTCTTCAATTTTGGAGTCATCTTTGGCAGAAGAGGAATCTTTTCATTTTTCTTCTTGCTTGACCCCTTTTGCTTCTTGCCCTTAGATGATTTTGTGCTGCCACAACTGCAGTTACTTTCTTCACTGGAGTATTCACTCCATTTCTTTTTCTCATCATTCTTCTTTGCATTCTTCTTCATCTCTGGTTCCTCATTCTGCTTCACTGCAAACTCTCCATTCTCATCCACAATTACATCATCATACTGTTTTACAAAATCAGCTTTGTCATCAAACACATTCTTGAATTGTTTCAGATATTCATTCCTGCTTTCCTTGTCTACTTTCAGTGGATAGCTGTCACAGAAAGGTGGTGGCACCTTTTTGTACTTCTCTTCCTCTATCATTTTATCAACAAATCGCACTATATTTCCTATAGACACAAGGTTTTTCAAGAATTCCATTTGAATCAACAAATTTGCATTTTTCAACTTCTTTTCAGCATACAGCTTTTTCAAACCCTCAATTTCAACTGTCATTCTTGATTGGGTTCTGTATGCTTGCATACAATCTTCTTCAAGCCCCTTGATTTGATTTTCATAAGTTGCTTCACTGGCTTCATACACATTTAAGAATGTTTTCTTTCTTCCACATTCAGTTTTTCATTTTCCAACTTCCTAATTGAGTTCATCAATTGTAATAAGAAGATCAGAAATTGAAATATCATAATGTACCTGCGCATTAGAAGATTCTGGCTTGTCTTGCACTTTGGCCATAAAGGCAACATTCGCCTTCTCAATCTCAGCTGCGTGATTACTCCAATCAAACTCCCCATCCTGAGGCACCCTTGTCACTGCAACGTTCCCTTGATCCCTAACCTGATTCACATTGTTCTGATTGACTCTGTTCTGATTACTGTGAATCTGCAGTTGGTTGTTCCTTTGAGGCTGAAAGGGTTGTTGCTGGGGTCTGATTTGGTTTCGATAGGGGTTTTGGTTGGTGATCTGATTTCTTTGATGCTAGAAGTTCTGGTTCTGATTTTGGTAAAATTGATTTTGATTGACCTGGTTACCAACTTGCTTTGGCATGTTGCACTCTTTTGCAAAGTGTCCACGTTGTTGATAGTTGTAGCAGATTGCTTTTGATTTGTCAAAACCTATTCTCTCGTTTGGACCATTGATGCTTGATCTTCTAGTTCTGTTGTATAATCTCTTGCTTCTCACAGCTAACATGGCTGCCTGCCATTTTATGTCCATATCCTCCAAGTCATCAGCATCTATTTGTTCGAGATCTTCCTGCACAATGCTTGTGTTTATCAGGTTCTTGGCCATAAATGCATGATATGACTCGGTAAACATGGAGAACAAACTTGGTAGTCTGTTCCTTGAGTGGTGTTGCTCTGCACAAATGTTGACTGACCACTTGCTGTTGAGGCTGCGTCATCTTTAATTAGCTGAACATTAAATCTTGGGTGACCACCACATGTTGAATTTGTCTCAGATGGCTCTTCAATGATAGGCTGCTGATTCTTGATTGAAAGATTTCCCATAGGAGCTACTAGAGCATTGTTCACTTGGAAACTAGGCTTATCTTCCCTAATCATGTGGTTTTCGATCATCTCATGTTCTGCAGCCTTGAGAAATGCAATTACATCATCCAACTTAAAGTTGGGGAAACTCACCTTTTCCTTGATGAATTTGTTGGCTGTGTACCACTCACCAGACAAGTTGACAAAAGCTTCTTATTTAGCTCGAAATCAGAAATTTGCAGGTCAGTTGTTCTTATATCATTAACAATTACCATGAACCTTTGCAGGACTGATTTTAGTCTTTCTCCATCTTTAAACTTGAACCTATCAAGCTGTTGCTTCAGTCTGTCTTTCTTGATATCTCTCAGTTCAGTATTTCCTTCAAACATATCAATAACTGCATCATACATTTCTTTAGCAGTTTTGTGATGGTTGACGGTTGTCGGTATCTCCCAAGACAGACCTAACTTCAGCATAGACAGAGCCTTATCGTCCCTTTTCTTCATTTTTAGCTCAACGGTGGCATTGTTGTTCGGAGCAGTTGAAGGAACATAGTTTCCGTCAGTGATAGAAGTCCAAAGCTCTGGGTCGTTGTAGTTTACAGCTGCTTCAAAGAGCACCTTCTATTTGATAAAATTTTCTTGTCCAAGCAATCTGGGAATTTTGTTGGTAAAGACTTCTTGGTCTTCCATTTCAGTAGATCTGGGTTTTGCAGCAGAAAAACAGAGTAAAGCTTCAAGCTTTTTCACGAACCTTCAGTCCCGTGGCCTTCAGCGAGCTTCCAAAGCTCTGATACCACTTGTCAGGACCGTGAGTCGGATGAAACCTTAGAAAAGGTTAACAAGAACACAACAACTCTGTAACCCAAAGGCCTCTTGAATATCCCGGCGGAATCAGGTGTTGAGTCCTCGAGCAAGGTAACAATCTTGCTCGAGCAGACTCACTATGCTGGATATGCTCGATGAATGTCCTCGATCATACTTTACTTAGAATATCTTCAGTGAAGATATTCTCCTCCAGCAGGCTTCATTCCTCTTGACCAATCCTTGCTTTGCTCGAACAAGTCAATCGAGCAAGCTCATTCTTCTTGACGTCTTAAGTCTTGTCCTTAGACTTATTCAACAATCTTTAGCAAGCTCAGAAGTAAATCCTGCTCGTGGAACTGAACTGTGCTCGAAGTCGTTGCTTTGATAACATGACATCTTCTTATTGAATCCATGCTTGTCCCCATGTGCTCGATCATCATGTGCTCGTACACTTGGTTAAAACTTGTATGATCAAGCTGTTTGCTCGATTGGCAATCCATGCTCGATAGAAGAATACTCTTGCTTGTTGAAGTTTAGCATTTAAGGTTCTGAAGACCTTGCTCGAAGTAGTAAAACCATGCTCGATCGTCTAGGCTTGCTCGAAGTCCATACTTAGCCTTTTTCTGAGGAGGTTGAGAAGATTCCAATATTCCTTATCAAAAATCCAACCCAACAACTTTATGTACTAAATGAATTACAGACTTGATCAAACCACGCTGTGAGTCATAGATTGTCCCCTTGCTCGCGTCTTATTACCATTAAGAAACGGACCACAAGGAACACAATGTCTGCAAACTGACAGATGAAATTGTGCATACTCATCCATGGGAACGTGTTGATACATGTTTTGTACGTCTCGGTCTTTATGAGTTCATTAATGTAATTGTTTTATAATATAGGGTCTTATAATGTAAAATGACATTTGCTCTATTGTAAGTTACATTCGTTACCCCGTAACGAATGTAACACATTCGTATTAAATGTAAGCTCATTCGTTAACCTTGATTAACGAATGAGATAACGAATGAGGGCTATTCGTTATGTTTAAATGTATTAACGAATGAAATGTTCATTCGTATGTGTTAATGTAACGAATGACACATTCGTTAAGTGTTAACTTAATGAATGTGGTCATCCCCTATATATACCCTGTAAATTATCTTTAATGTAACGAAGTTCTTATTAATCTCTCTCTGTGTCGTTACTCTGTCAAACTGTTCTCTCAACACACACAGTGCACACAGTTAACGTAATCGTTCATAATCGTATACCTAAACAATGAATTCATCGATGTCATCATAATCTAGCGGTATCCCAAAAAGCACGTATAATACTCTGATAAACAACTTCATAAGTAGAGATGGCCTTATATATTCTGGAACGTGTCAAGAAACTGATCATGCCCCCGAAGATCGGTGAGTCTTCAAAGTTCGGCTCTAGATAGGCAAAGATGTTGTGGCTCTTGTTCCATGATAATAACACTGGAGCTTGTTCAGGTTCGGCTAGATCTTGATCTTGAGCTTGAGGCTGTTGTTCAGGGTTAGCCTCGGGATTTTGTTCGGGAACAGGGTTCTGAATGTTGTCGTCTGCCATTACTGTTAAAATAAACAAAAATGTTAGTATAATATTCATCAATTGTGTTCTAATTAACGAATATATATCTCATTCGTTATAATAGATGAAACGAATGAGACATTCGTTATACAATAATGTTTGACATTCGTTATTAATAACAAATAAAACTTATACATTAGTTCATTCGTCATTATAACTAATCTGGTTTTCAATACATTAACTAATCATATCTGATTCGTTACCTTATTCGTATCACATTAACGAATCAACTCAGATTCGTTATCTCTTATTCGTTAAGAGCAGGATCACCCATTCGCTACTTTAATGAATCCTATAGTTATTCATTAACAAGCTAACGAATCAGACTATCATTCGTTATAACTATAACAAATCTGATTTAGTTTACCAATTTGACTATCAGAAGTCAATTTTACACTCAATTTTGACTCTAATACAGTCAAAGACGACGATTCTCCTCTCTGAACTCATTGATCTGCTATTACAGTTACCAATTAACCTAACCAACCATGATAGAAAATCAGTTTAATACATTAAACAAAACCTCATCTGTTATACTTTTGATTAACATATGTGTTTTGACATGAGTGAACTGTTCGGTTAATTCAAGTATTAAATCCATTCAGTTAACCCCTAATTAACCGATGAAATTCCATAAATATTGTATGATGGAATCGTCAATACCTGTAGAACACGAATATGTCAGTCAATTAGGCTAACACACAGGTATAAGATCACAGAAACATTTTGCAAGAGGTTTGTTAAGTTGACAATGAAATAGGAAAATGGCGAATGAAAGGTCATTGTCTAACATTGGGACTATAAACCCAATAATTTCACGCTTTCTAAGGTCATTCGTTCAAATTTTGAACTAACGAATGGCCTCATTCGTTAACTTAAACCTCTGATTCGTTCAAGATTATTAAACGAATAAGATTCACATTCGTTAGTCATATAACGAATAATACATTAACTCTTCCATTCGTTAACTATATAACGAATATTAGAGTCATTCATTAACAATTTAACGAATGATACATTAAGATCATTCCATTCGTTAATTGTTTAAGCGAATGTTTTCCATTCGTTACGCACAACGGAAGCAAATGTCATCATAACGAATGAGATACTCATTCGTTATGTTTTAAATAACGAAAGGCATTACATTCATTAAACCAATTAACGAATCACCTAAATTCCTTAACGAATGAGATGCACTCTCATTACGGAATTAAATAATATTAAAAACCAATTAGGGTTTTTAATGATTTAAATAAACAATCAAACTCATTAACGACAATTAAGCCCATTAATGTTTCAATTGAAATACATTAAAATCACCCGATCAAAGATCGGTACGGTTTAAATTAAAGTTATAGAATTATTTTTGTTGATATGAAAGGGATAGTGAGGAGTATAGTAAATGCTGATGAGATTGAAGAGGGTGAGTTTGTTGACTATCGTTGACTAAAGAACAGATTGCCCTGCTTCTGGATCTAAATGCAGAGGAGGTTGAGGAATTGGGAAAGAGTGTGGATGTGGACATTAAGTTCGAGGAAAGTGCAAATAAAGGCATTCCACATGGGAATATGCCTGAATATGATGAAGTGGAGGTAGAGGATGTTACTGCTGAGAAGTACCTTGAGTTTTACACTGACAACAACAACGACTCAGGTATTCCATTCTTTACTACAGAGCATTTTGAATCAGCAGAACGTCGATTGCGAGAAGAAAGGGAAAAGTGGAATAAAGTTGCTGAGACTAGTCAATTATCGACGACAGAGAAAAAGCGCAAACGTGCTTTGGATGGTATGTTCGAGCATGATGTGAAGAGGATGAACAAGACGATCGAGACCTTTCGTTATCACGAATAGGAGGAAGTTAAATTGGCAAAGGCTCAAGCATCTGCATACCAGATGAAGAAGTACAAGCCAGCGAAAGATGTGAGAGGTGATTTAGTCGCGTGGCAGTTTGATTCGGATCTTAAGGTATATATCGTGAAGTGGGAGCATGGTATTTATTATTTCAAACGCCCACACGATATACTATCTATGCCGAGGTGGGATGTTAGAACACTAGCCAACAGACCGTTCGTGAATCGTGGGAAAGATCAGTGGGCTGAGTGGTTCTATTCTCATTTATTGCATGAAACCCGTTATGGTTTCAAGTTCTTCAAGCCGCAAGTGCCGACTCATAAGTATATTGACAAAATCGATCAACGCACTGGCTGGAGGAAGATGATACTACAAGTGAAGCCGCCGAAGACGATGAAGAGGGCACTGATGAAGACATTCCCTCAGAGTCTGTTCGCCACGTTCAACCGTTGGTACTACGACAATCAGACGGGTGAAGCGGTTATCGTATTGGGTTCTGGGTCTAATACAAAGATTATTCGTGTGATTGATCCGATGTGGCTCGTTAATTTATCTGAGTTTGACAATGATGCGTTATTTCACAGTCGGATCAGGTTTGCTTACGTAAGCAACTACGATCTTGCGATGCGGTTTCAGAAGGTTGTTCTAGTCTGTTATGCATACAAGATTCATAGTTGCATCGACTGGAAGACGAAGATGTTCCAGCCATAAAGTATAAAGAGCTCGGTCTTTATGAGTTCATTAATGTAATTGTTTTATAATATAGGGGCTTATAATGTAAAATGACATTATCTCTATTGTAAGTTACATTCGTTACCCCGTAACGAATGTAACACATTCGTATTAAATGTAAGCTCATTCGTTAACCTTGATTAACGAATGAGATAACGAATGAGGGCTATTCGTTATGTTTAAGTGTATTAACGAATGAGGTCTATTCGTAATGTTTAAGTGTATTAACGAATGAAATGTTCATTCGTATGTGTTAATGTAACGAATGACACATTCGTTAAGTGTTAACTTAACTAATGTGATCATCCCCTATATATACCCTGTAATTATCTTTAATGTAACAAAGTTCTTATTAATCTCTCTCTTTGTCGTTACTCTGTCAAACTGTTCTCTCAACACATACAGTGCACACAGTTAACGTAATCGTTCATAATCGTATACCTAAACAACGAATTCATCGATGTCATCATAAGATCTAGATCCCTACCGGCTCAATCAGGACAGATCGTATACCTAAACAACGAATTCATCGATGTCATCATAAGATCTAGATCCCTACCGGCTCAATCAGGATAGACCTAAGGGTATTGCTTGATAACGGAGGTATATCTTGTAGTGGGGATTACGGACTATGTTTGCTTAAAATCATTCATTTTCAATCAAATTGATTTTTAGGTTTAAGTCAAGTTGGGGCGATTTGGAGAAAATCAAATTAAGCTTGAACCAAGATTAGAACTGATAATTTCTTATGTTTGTGCCTAATTGAACCAATTAAACATATCACTGAAAGTTCTGAATCACTTGTTAGAAGATTTAAGTGGACAACAATACCAATAATCCACTTAACATTAGTCATATTAAAAGCTAAAAATAAAACTGTGACAGACGGAAATTTTGATCAATATGATTCCCTGCTCGAATTCACAAAAATATGTACTACTTTTATAGTATAGTGTTTACTGCTTTGCATTTACAATTTTTTCTTTTGTTTTGAAAAATTTTAAAATATAAAAATATTTTATTTTTTTCTGCTTTATTTTCAATTTACCGAGCTAGCGAATAATCCAAAACAAAAAGACAAATCTGTTGCCCCAAAGTTTAAGTTAATTCGTGCTTAACGTATTTACAACTGGTATCAGTTGGTTTTTAATGCAAAAATCCGCTTAAATTAAACATTACCGATCTTTGGTTGATCGGGTATTTTAATGTATGCAATTTAAAACCTAATTGGTTTTTAATTGATTATTTAATTCATTACAATACCCTAATTGGTTTTTAATGATTATTTAAATCATTAATGAGATTTTTTCTCATTCGCTAAGGATAATTGGTGATTAGTTAACTTTGGTTTAACAAATGTCAAGCCTTTCGTTATTTATATATAACGAATGAGTATCTCATTCGTTATAAATGTCATTCGCTTCCGTTGTTCATAACGAATGGAAGACATTCGTGTAAACAGTTAACGAATGGAATGAATTGATAATGTATCATTCGTTAAAATTTTAACGAATGACACTGAGATTCGTTATAAGATTGACGAATATAGTGTATTAACGTATAATTTGTTGATTTGTTAACGAATGAAGATATTATTCATTTAACTCTTGAACGAATAAGTTTTAATTTAACGAAGAGGATCAGATTCGTTATGAGGATAACGAATAAGGCTCTTTTATTTTAACGAATGAGCCCATTCGTTAGTTCAAATTTGAACGAATGACCTCGATTCGCGTGAAATTATTGAGGGTTTATAATCCCTAGACAGACGAATGACCTTTCGTTCGCCTGGTTCACTATTTCATCGCCTCTAAACCAAACTCTTGCAAAATCCTTTGCCTGCATATTAGCTCAATTGAGTGACATATTCTTGTTCTACAGGTAATAGCGATCTCAACGATATGACTTTCATGGAAGTTCATCGATTATTTAGGGGTTAATTGATTGATTTGATAATCGGTTGTGAACCAAACAGTTAAAAACTTAAAAGCTAACATTTTGATGATATTTATGACCTATATTTAACGATCAAGTGTATTAACCGAGTTTCCGATTAGTTTCAAAGAGATTGATTGTGAAATTGGTATGGATTCAATAGGTGTTTCGACAATGTTCTTCGTCTTTGATTGAACGGAGTCAAAATTAAGTGCATGTTTGACTTTTAATAGTCAATATTAAGTTTAAAACAGATTCGTGTTTCTTTAACGAATGTTCAATTAGATTCGTTATGGGTAAACGAATGATGGTCTTATTCGCTAAGGTAGCGAATGGATATCTAATTCATAAAGAATTAGGGTTTAACTTAATGAATACTTAACGAATAAGATGATTCGTGATCACTAACGAATATGCCTGATTCGTTATACATAAATTAGACAAATGGGATATTCGTATAGTTGATTATAACGAACGAGATGCTTATTCGTTAGCCAGTAGAACATTTTTAAATATTTTACTGATTTTTATTCTTGATTAAATAGAATGGCTGACGAGATCTTTCAAAACCCTACTCCCGAGCAACAACCAGAGGCTAATCCAGAACAACAACCTGAGGCCCAAGCTCAAGTACAAGTTGATGAAACCGAGCAAGCTCCTGTGCTGTTATCGTGGAACCAAAGCCACAACATATGTGCCTTTTTGAGCGATAATTTTGAAGATTCACTTATTTTCGGAGGAATGATCAACTTCTTGATACGTTCCAGGATCTACAAGGCTATCTCGACACAAACTTTGGTTTACCAAAACATTATACAGGCCTTTTGGGATACTGCTAGGTTTAACGAAGCCGAGAACCAGATAGAAGCAGTAATACAAGAGAAATGTGTGGTGATAGATGTTGGAGTTATTAGAGATGTTTTGGGCTTTGTTGATACAGTGGATGACAGATGTGAGTTCGATAAGAGTCTGATACGTGGATTGTTCGGAAGGGTTATATATAATGGAGATTTGGGAAAGTCTATGTATAACAAGGAGAATTTGTGTGAGCAGTACAAGTATTTGCTGCATGTACTGATACATTGTCTAGGTGGACGTAAAGGAGGATTTGATGAATGCCAAGTCATGCTGCAGTCCGCTTTTGTTGCCTTAGTGTTAAACAAACCATTCAATTTCTCTGAATTGGTTTTTTATCACTTGAAGGAGAATCTCACAAGCCGTCACAAGTTCTTAATGTATCCGAGATTCTTACAGATGATGATTAATGATCTCCAGCCTACTTTAGTTAAAGATCCAGATGATTTATTGAAGCTGGACCATATGAATGCGGAGACAATGAGACGGTTACAATCTTATAGTGGTCAAAGTATTCAGGATCGGCCGAGGTTTAAGCGTTTGATTGGCCATCTTGCCAATATTGATTATAAAGGCCACCTAATGATCGTTGGGCTCATGATGATTCGGATTCTGAGTGTGAAGGTGGTGATGGTGGTGATGATGGTGGTGATGGTGGTCAAGGACCACGCGCTGAATTAAATTATGAGCAGAAGCGTAAGCATAAGGGAAAAGAACCAATGGTGGAAAAGGGGGAGAATTCGAAGAAGCAACGTGTGAGACGTGGTTCGGGTATTGAGATACCGAGTCAACCATTTGAAAGATCGTCTCCACCTGTATCTATTTCAGCTCCTATTCCTACTTCTCCTATGCCTCAAAATATTCCGAGATCTCCTGCTCCTGTTATTACTCGATCTCCGACTCCTATTCAGATACCAATTTCTCCAATGCCTCCATCAATGACTTTGACGACTACTTTAGTATCTGATCCATATTTTGGAGACGTTTTACAAAAGGTGCTGCCACGCATGCCAAGTCCTCAAGTGACTACTCCTGCTACTCCAGTTGCACCTACTGCGTTGCCGAGACCTGAGCATTCATTTATGACGTTTAACCGTCCTCAGGGTCCGTTGCAACTGATTCATCCGCATTTCTACGAGTTGTCTCCGAATGCCCAGTGGTTTAATTTACTGAATCTTGTTCATATGCAACAAACTCAGATTCAGTCAGACTGTTTGTTTCAAGAAAAAATGAGGGCAGAGCAGCGGAATATTTTCCAACATACTCAGTTTATTCAGCGTGAAAACAATGATCTAAAAGCCCTGGTTGCTGCTCAGGGGGAGAGAATCGATAAACAAGATGAGATCATCCTCCAACTCACGTGCAAAGATGATAAATTGAAAAAGTTGAGGAATGAAGAAGAGGATCTGGATGAAGGAGGTGTTGGTGACCAGCAACTGGCCGATAGTGCATTGTCGGCAGGTGATCAGGCTGGTGGAACGAGTACGGGTGGTGGTAGTGAGGGAAGTAATTTACAGATTGTGCCATACAAGGACTATACTCGAGCTAAACCGATTGACGTTATACCGGCAAATATGATTTTGTTTGTGGGTATGAACGGGATTGTTTATAGTATGGTGAATGTTGATGAGATCGAAGAGGGTGAGTTTGTTGATCACTCGCTGACTAAAGAACAAATTGCCCTGCTTCTGGATCTGAATGAGGATGTGGTTGAGGAACTGGGAAAGACAGTTGAGGTTGATATTGATTTTGAAGAAAGTGCTAATCCAGGCATTCAACGCGGGAATGTACCTGAATATGAAGAAGTGGAAGTAGAAGATGTGACTGCTGAGTAGTATCCTGAGTTCTAAACAGACAATAACAATGATTCAGGTATTCCATTCTTTACCACAGAACATTTTGAATCAGCAGAACAATGTTTACGAGAAAAGAGGGATAGATGGAATAAAGCAGCCGAGACAAGTCACCTATCTGCAAAAGAGAGGAAACGTAAACGTGCTTTAGATGGTATGTTTGAGCATGATGTGAAACGTATGAATAAGATGATCGAGGCCTTTTGGTATCATGAACAGGAGGAAGTCAAATTAGCAAAGACTCGAGCATCTGCATACCAAATGAAAAAGTACAAGACTGTTAAAGACGTGAAGGGTGATTTGGTTGCTTGGCAGTTTTATGCAGAACTTAAGGTATATATCGTGAAGTGGGAACATGGTATTTATTACTTCAAACGTCCGCACAATATATTATCTATGCCAAGATGGGACATGAGAACACTAGCCAACAGACCGTTTGTTAATCGAGAAAAAGATCAATGGGCTGAGTGGTTCTATGCTCATCTGCTTAATGAAACCCGATATGGTTTCAAATTCTTCAAGCCGCAAGTGCCGACACACAAATATATTGATGAAATCGATCCTCGCACTGGCTGGAGAAAGATGATTTTACAGGTGAAGCCGCCGAAGACTATGAATAGGGCACCGATGAAAAACTTCCCTCAGAGTCTGTTCACCACATTCAATAGATAGTATTATGACAATCAGGCAGGTGAAGCGGTTATTTTATTGGGCACGGGATCTAACACAAGGATTATACGGGTGATCGATCCAATGTGGCCAACTAACATATCCGAGTCTGACAACGACTCGTTATTTCATAGTTAGATCAGATTTGCTAGCGTAAGCGACTACGATCTTGCAATGCAGTTTCAGAGAGTAGTTCGAGTCTGTTATGCATTCAAGATTGATAGCTGCACTGACTGGAGGACTAAAATGTTCCAGAAATAAAGAATTAAGAGCTCGAGACGATGGGGAGTTTGTTGATACACGTTTTGGACGTCTCGGTCTTTATTAGTTTATTATTATAATTACATGATAATGTAAGGGCTATTTTGTAAATACGCCCATTGGCTCTAATGTAAAGCTATTCGTTACACCGTAACGAATAAGCTACACTCGTTAACCCTGATTAACGAATGTGACAACGAATGAGGGCATTTGTTATAGTTTAAATGTATTAACGAATGAGTATGTTCATTCGTTATGATTATGTTAACGAATGTGTCATCTTCCCTATATATACTTGTAATATTATCATTAATGAAATGAGTTTTTTATTACTATCATCCTGAGTCGTTACGCTGCCCAAATTCTCTCTCAACACACACAGTTCATACATTAATCCTAATACACCTAATCGTACTGATCAATCAACGAACAACACGATGTCATCATAGATCTAGATCCACAGTAGCTCTATCAAATATGAAAGTAATAAAGTAAGAATGAATGTGTGTATGAATGAAAGGTAAGTTAAGTATACAATATGTGTCTTCGGGTATATATATATATATATATATATAGCAAGGTTAGAATAAGAAGTAGATTTTTCTTAAGAAGTGTAAGAAGGAATCTGAACCGTTAGATGCTATATAACACAGGGGCAAGATGGTAATCAACCAAATATTTTAATTATGGATTAAATTAGAATTATTAATGTGATCCCTAAAATTTTGCTAATATTCTGGACATGATGGACAATTTTTGCTAATGGATACAGGAAATTATAATCATAATCAAACAATATATTCTTCAACAATCTAACCAATAATCGTTACGTTGTTCATTCAGTAAACAGGAAAAAAGATTCAACATGACTAACTACAAGGAAGACGACGAACTATGGTTGCGGCTGTCCTATTGTGTGAGGGTCAAGGCAGCGGCGATATGGAATTTGTTTTGTAAGGTGTTCGGTGGTGGCGGTGGTGGTGGCCAGCCACCTCACCGACGACGGCTTATGGTGTTATTCTTTCCTAGTTCATGTCACCAAAATAAAAAATAAAAAACTACCGGCGGTGGTGTTTGTCTTCCTTCATTTATGGAAACTACCGGCAGCGTTTTTCTTAGCCGAATTTTGCTAACGGCGGAGATGAATGGTGGTGACGGTGGAGTGAAAGGCTTCGTCAATTCCTAGGCCGTTTTTCTTGGCCGGATTTTACCGATGGCGGAGGGGAATGGTGGTGACATCGTAAACCTAATCCCTGGTTTTATTTGTCGGATTTTACCGGGGGCGGAGGTGGATGGTGGTGCGGTGGAGTGGGGTACGTCGGCGGAGGCGGTGGTGGTGACGGCGGAGGTGAATAGTGGTGACGGTGAAGTGGGGGGTGTACGGTGGCGGAGGCGATGGTGGTAACGGCGGAGGTGAATGAAACGTCGCCGGCTTAATATGCTTTAATAAATATTTTTTGTAGCTAGAGTTAATACTAATTATGTTTTAATTATTGGTGTGTTTTTGTTAAGTGTGTTTTTATTCTTGGTGTTCTTAGTGTTCTTGGTGTTCTTGATGTTGTGTTCTAAATATAGATTAATATTTGGTGTTGTGTTTTAAAACACATTGTAATATAGATTACGATATGTTTGTTGTGTTGTAATTTAATTTTGTTTCCATAATAATATAACACACCGGACGAATATGCCCTTAGAGTGTTATAAAACAAAAACAAAAAAGAAAAACACGTCGCCTAAAAAACACACTTTCTATCTAGACCATCAGATCATCAAATCTAACGCACCAGATTACTTCTTATACTTTTTAGACACCCTCCACTTCTTATTATAACTCCACCCTATATATATATATATATATATATATATATATATATATATTCTAATAAAAGACTACCACTTTTGCCACTTGTCGATCTCATAGCCATCCTTACATTTTTTTTAAACAATTTTAATATATGGTCCTTATATTTTAAGACATTTCAATAAATGAATTTAATATTTTTTATTAAATGTAAATCCTTATCAATTCATTTATTAACATTAATGGTGAAATAAGAAAATAAGGAAATATAAAAATTGAAGTTGCAGATCTGTTAGAATAAAATTTTAAAGTCACGGGCAATTGCAAATAAATAAAATAAAGGAGCATCATTGTCGAAGAATTTGAATTTTATAGTAAACTACAAATTGTTTTTAAACTGGGATTCGAGCAACAGTGCATAATTTTTTATATAAGATTGGTTTTAAATTTGGATTTAATAATTTTCTCATATGCATTTGAACTCAAGAAAATGTGTATTTTTTTAATTTTCTCCAAACATTTTCTATAAATATTGAAAACATGGAGAATACCTATTATATATATCTTGTTGTTTAGCATTAAATCATTGAAGTCGAATACTAAAACTATAATCCATATGTATAACGATTTACTATATGAACTATATGTCTTTTTGTAAGGGTTCATATGAAATTAATCTTTTATTTATATGACTTTTTTGTGTGGTATAAAATATTTTAGCAATAAGAAGATCAATATTTAGTTTTCAATATTTTTCTTGCATAACTCAGACTAAAATGATTCATAAACATATATTTTATGACTTGATTTATACTTTTTTATACATTTAAATATAGTTAATTTAATATGTCTTATATGACAAATTAGTGTTTATTATGGTTTATATAAGACAAATTGGGCTTACATTAGTATTACATGTTGATTAGTACATAATTAAAGTGTTTATTATGGTTTATATTCAAATAATAAAGCTATATATAGATTTTAAAAAAAATTACAGTTATAACATTTATTATTAAAATATTTTATAAAAATTCATTAAGATTCACACTTATTATGTTGTAACTTAATAGAAATATTTATTATTTTTATTTTTTATTATTTGTAACTTAATCACGCTCCTCTTTACATTTCAAGGAATATATTCTATTTTCACATTAATTTAAAAAAAAATAGTTAATCCAGTTAAAAGTCATTTACAATGTTTCCATAAAATACGAAATCTTTGCTTCTTTTTTGTTTTCTATAAGTTGTTAATATATATATATATATATATATATATATATATATATATATCGATTAATTAAATATTCCAACAACTTCCCATATTATTAACTAATAGCACGGGATTAGTATTCAAATTTAAGCATTTCTAATTTAATACTTTCAGCTACTGTAAATAAGAATAACCATCTTCACTTTATGCAACTTTAAATTTTCTAACATTCTACTAACTCACTGTTATTTGAGCATGGCTTTAAGGTTAGTATGTTTTTGCCATTTTCATGACAATTACATTTCATATGAAATGAAACAAATCATTTTGTTATAGCTTTTCAGTTTTATATGTTGCTTGATTATACAATTGTTAATTGTAAAATATAAATCAATTAAAAATTTGTAATACACAGAATATTAATGGCAACAAATTTATCATAAATTCAAAGATTCTAAGGATGATTATATCAACAACGTTCAGGTAACCTGGTTTTTGGGATAATCATGTTTTTTTATAAACATGGGTAGATGATCTCAAATGACATCATATTAATTGATTAAAAGGTATGATATTTTATGTGCATGAATAATTTTTTTCTTTTTCTTTTCTTTCTTTTTTTTTTGTTAATTTCATGAATACGTTATCATTTATCTAAGGCTGGTATGTACTTGAAAAACCTTATTTGTCACACAAAAGAGTTATAAGCAGACCTATATGTTACCTTATCAAGAGTTGCACGCAGACATGAACTAAAGATTTTGATTTTTGATAAACAATGTATACCGCCTAATACAATCACAAAATGTAGTGTACAAGGAAGGTCCACTTATTTTTAACAGATTGGTGTAATCTTAATTATGTAATTTCTTTAATTTTATGTAAATTATAATTGTATTAACAATATATGATCATTTTGTTGACTGTATTTCACTTAATGGTTAAAATTTAAAATTTTCATCAATTACCCTTGTAATACACGGGCCTCAAACTAGTGTGTGTGTATATATATATATATGTATATATATATGAAGGTAATATATGTTGCCTGATTAACTAGAACTCACTCAGCATAGCTGACTATTAGTATGCACACAGACAAATAGGTTAAAGTAGCTGGCTTGAGGAAAACACATGGCATTGAACTGAAGAAGCTGGCATCTTGAGAAGAATGTTATGATGTTATGTTGTATTTGCAAAGACAAAGTTGAATGATGGTAAGACAATATTTAAAGTTTTATGTAATGAATGGTTGATGTTTTATATTCTGCTAAAAGTTTTTAAATTAACTCTTATATTTAGAACTGTGTTTATGAGGAAATCTAATGTCAAAGTAGGGCACCCGGGAATGGGGCCTTACAAGTTGGTATCAGAGCATAATTTTGAGAGAACTAAGCGTCCTACATGCTTAGACTCAGATAGAGAATGGGACTTAAAGAAGAAAAGGAAGAAGATGCCAGTTCAAGAAAGCCATGTGTCGCTCAAGCAAGCTTGGTAGTGGTAAAAGGCGTGATTAACCTCATGTGTAATGTAGGAAAGAGTAAGAAAGTTAGCTTAATTGCTAGAAATAGAGGTATATGTTTGCGTATATATAATGATATGAAATGTTTAATAGATCGCCTGACTGTTTATAAGTAGAAACTAGCACAAGTGGAATCACAAAAGGAAGTGTTTAGGACACAGAAAGTAACATGATTAGTTAATCACAGCTGGCCACTGCCATTAACTGTTTGCCTTACTATCCTTGTATAAAATAGTTTTTAGCGTGATGACGTTTGCGTTTTTTTTATAGAATTCAAATGGCGGGCGCAAGAAAGGTTATTGGATAGGGAGGTCGTAGGGGGAGTCGTGGTATGCCACGTATTACCCCGATACCTTCCGATGAACTAGTTACTAACACCAGAGAAGAAGGAAGTACAGCTAGGCAAGACCCAAGTAACAACGAGGTGTATCACCTTGATCCTGCCATTCAAGCTATAATTACTCAAGCTATGGCTAATGTAGTGAAAGATATGCAAGTCGGGAAAGAAACATTATATCCTCTCACTTCAAAAAGATGTAAATGATGCCCAAAGGGTAGTTTGAGAAAGAGATATCATATCCACTCACTTCAAAAAGCGGCAGGTGGGGCCACATTCCCTCACACTCTCTCTTTAAAAAGCTATAGAAACTTGAATTGTGACGCGTGTTTCTCTATCTAGACGTAAATATAAAAAATGTAAACTCTTTTAAAGACGGTTGAAACATAAGTAAATTCTTGTAAGCTCTTGATAAAGCATGTAAATATTTGTAAAACGTAAACTATGGTAAAACATGTAAACTCTTGTATAAAGTATGTAACAGACGTAATGCAAAATATGCAAAAATAGTTCTCAAAGTTCTTAATTTCAAAAAGTTTTATTAGGATCTTCACCATATATATATATATATATATAGAGAGAGAGAGAGAGAGAAAGACTATTTTGAATACCTACTTAATTGTAAAAACTATGGAAATCTATTTCCAACAATTAATTTCCAAGATCAATAGTTGAGATTGATTGTTTGAAGTTGGGCCCACATGAAAGATGTAAATGATGCCCAAAGAGTAATTTAGGAAAGAGACATTATATCCTCTCACTTCAAAAAGCTACAGGTGGGGCCGCAGACCCCTCACTCTCTCTCTAAACAGTTGTAGAAGCACGAATTGTGATGTGTGTTTCTCCTTTTAGACGTAAATATAAAAATGTAAACTCTTGTAAAACATGTAAACTCTTGTAAAAGATGTAACTCTTGTAAAGACAGTTGAAACATATGTAAATTCTTGTAAGCTCTTGGTAAAACATGTAAATTTTTGTAAAACGTAAACTATGGTAAAACATGTAAACTCTTGTATAATGTATGTAACAGACGTAATACAACAGATACAAAGTGGTTTTCAAAGTTCTCAGTTTCAAAACGTTCTTTTAGGATCTTCACCACACACACACACACAAACATATATATATATATACATATAAAGAGAGAGAGAGAGAGATAGGTTATTTTGAAAAACCTATTTAAGGGTAAAAACTATGGAAACCTATATCCAACAATTAATTTTCAAGATCAATGGTTGAGATTGATTGTTTAAAATTTGTCCTATATGAAAGATGTAAATGATGCCTAAAGGGTAGTTTGAGAAAGAGACATTATATATCCTCTCACTTCAAAAGCTGCAGGTGGGGCCACATTCCCTTCACTCTCTCATTCTCTAAAAAACTGTGGAAACACGAATTGTGATGAGTGTTTCACTATCTAGACGTAAATATAAAAAATGTAAACTTTTACAAAACATGTAAACTCTTGTAAAGACGGTTGAAACATATGTAAAATTCTTGTAAGCACTTGGTAAAACATGTAAATTTTTGTAAACCGTAAACTATGGTAAAACATGTAAACTCTTGTATAATGTATGTAACAGACGTAATACAACAGATGCAAAATGGTTCTCAAAGTTCTCAATTTCAAAAGGTTCTCTTAGGATCTTCATCATATATTTATAGAGAGAGAGAGAGATAGGTTATTTTGAAAAAAATTACTTAATTGTAAAAACTATGGAAATCTATTTCTAACAATTAATTTCCAAGATCAATTGTTGAGATTGATTGTTTGAAGTTGAGCCCGCATGAAAGATGCAAATGATGCTTAAAGGGTAGTTTGAGAAAGAGACATTATATGCCTCCACTTCAAAAAGCTGCAGGTGGGGCTACATTCCCCTCACTCTCTCTCTCTAAAAAGCTGTAGAAACACGAATTGTGATGCGTGTTTCTCTATCTAGACATAAATATAAAAAATATAAACTCTTGTAAAACATGTAAACTCTTGTAAAGACGGTTGAAACATATGTAAATTCTTGTAAGCTCTTGGTAAAACATGTAAACTCTTGTATATTGTATGTAACAGACGTAATGCAACAGATGCAAACTCTTGGTAATGCGTGTAAACTCTTGTAAGCCGTATGTAAAGCCGTAAGTTGTAAATACATATACAAAATGTTACAAATGTAGAAACAATGCATTGTTAACGCATCCTTTAAATAAAAATTCAAAAATGTTCTTGATAACATAATTTTCCATTCACCACTTTTTTCTTGCAAATCAAAACGTAAAACGTATGTAAGAAGAATGTAACTAAATAAAATATTATTGTTAAGACAGTAAATGTAAAATGTAATTGAACATAACATATTCAAAATGTAAAACAATGTAACAAATGTAAAAAATTACATTTTCAGGCGTATACTCAAAGTCAACAATATATAACAAATGTAAAACATTTAATCTTGTTTTTCAGCAAACATTTACAAGTTATTATATCAAAGTCCAAACTCCAAATGCAACAAACGAAAATGAAGAGGTCCATTAACAGATTCAAAATGTCACAAATGTAAAAAATTTGCATTCAAGCGTTCAAAAGCTCATAGTCAACCGCCATCTGCCACTTAGATAAATATGTTGTACCTATTAAAATGTGCATAAAAAGAATAATCAACTTAATTAAAATGAAAATACTATCTTATTCATGGGATGTTTGAAACGCCAAACACTTTATAAATAATAATCATTATTCTATCAGGTTTGTTGTTGGGTGATTTCAGGATTCCAAACAATAATAAATAACTTGAATTAGAAAGAAACTTGACCATGAAATTGAATGATGTTTGGTAAGGCCACTGCGGTTTCGGCTTCACTCTACTCCAGCCACAAACATCGCCTCCATGGCCTGAATTCAAGGATGGCGAGTTCTGGTGAGCAAAGGCAATGACGGTTATTCAGCTCCATGGTTAGAAAAGCTCCATAGCCTGTATCTCTCTACGTCGTAGTTGGTATCGCCACTGAAATGAACAATGATTTTGGATCTGGTTACAACCATGAAATCAAACGAGGTGACCTTTAAAACGACGACGGAACCCTAGGCAGACCTTTAAACGATGGTGGCAGTGGTGGACATCGATAAAGACGGTGGTAGGAATGACAGGAGATAAAGGGGAGTTTGTAAAAGTTGATGAAGAAGAAATTAGGTTTGGTGCAAAAATATGTAAAGTAAATATCTTACAAAAGGGGGTCAAATTAGATTGCAAAATGTGAGGAACACTCTACTAATATGTCCTTTATCTTCAAATTTGGCATGTGACATATTCATACACAAGGTTTTTAAAGTTTGCACTTAAAAGAAGGTTTGCATTTAAGTCTTCTCCTATATGTATATATATCATGTAATTACGTACCATACACATGAATCATATGAACTTATCTCCTTCAAGTACATAGATAAAAAATTATTGCACATAAAATAATGAATATACGGTTTCGGATAAGCGCACATATTAGTTATTATATGAGGATATACATATTATATGGTGACTTAGTACTCTTTATATTCTAAACAAATAATGCACGTAACATATGTATAAGTATAGATCACAAATTTGAGGAATCTTAATATACTATTAAAGCAATACAAGGTTTTCACATGATATTCAACTAGCATGTTTGCATAGGCTTCCAATTCATCAATTTTTCATTTATATAATTTCCATATGTTAATTTGAACATTAATTTTAAACATTAACTCCTAAGTTGAAGAAAGTTTCAACATAAATTGTTATAATTATCATTTATTGAGTAATAAAGACAATTAATGGTTTTCGTTGTTATTTTTTTTAAAATTTGAGACTTGTAATTTTATTTTATTTTTTTGGATTTTGAGAAATTATTTATGAACGTTTGAACTGGATGTATGGATGTTTGGATTGAAATGGTGGTTTAAACCATGAGGTTTGGATTATATTGTTGCTTTATTAAACGCGCGATTTAATTAAAATATAATTAAATCTCATTGTTATATTCATATTTTTAGCACTTACAAGAGGCCTTATTCGCTAAACATACTTAGCGAATGAGCCTTTATACATTAACTGTAAAGACTAAGCTACCCCTATCCTGTTCGAACATTTGCGGACACCAAATATGTGCACTTACAAGAGGTAAGGCTTTCTACATTTTACCCTCCCCAGACCCTATAATAGCTTTGCTATTGGTGGGATTTACTGAGTACGATGATGATGATTAAGTTTAATATATTTTCCGTCCGTGTGTAACATGGGATCTAACCTAGTCTCACAATAATGATCTTAGTCTTTAAGAGAATTAAGTATTAAGTGTTGGGGATATGATTCACTTGATCAAGATGGGTATGCTTGATAAGAATTGAGGAACACTGTTGCTAGAAAATGATAGTTATGAAGACTTTTGGTATAATTAGTGCACATAAGTATTATTGGGAAATGATGATACAAAACCAAATTATTGCTATTGAAGATAAAATGACGATGAAAAATACGTAATATTAAAGTGTCGCTTTTGGTATGAACTGGGTGTAGAAGTAATAGATGTTGACCAAAACATTTATAGAAGAAACTAAATTTGTAAATGAATTTGTTGAAGTTGACAACGATATAATTAGGAATTGTAGGAGATATTTAAGAAGCTAAAATGATATAAAGACAATTTGAATTGCAAAGAAATCAGTTGTAAATCATTTGCTATAAAAAAAACTCTAATCTAGGCTTATATTATAAATGTTATATTAAAGTTTGACGTCGCATGTGTCATCGTATTATAACCAAAGCCAAATAGTCTTAAAAGCATATCTTATGTTTCTAAACCAAATTTTTTTAGTTTTTTCCGGCCGCATAAATTTATTGACAATCATTTAAACACATCGCTTAACGACTAATTAAATTACCCGCCAACTGTTATTTACACAACGAGCCCTCAACTATTACCAATTTGAGGAACAAGAACCATAGTGAAAATGAAAAAATAAAGTAAAAAGCTTTAAAAAGAAATAAAGAAAAGATGAAAATGAAAATAAAAAAGAGGAGGGAGGGAAGGCCTGCTTTCAAAGTAGTCTCATTTCGTCTGCTTCAAATTCAAGCTGTCTTTTTTTTTTTTTAAATATTATTATTATATATTACTTATATATATACAACTTATTATTATCTCTCTCTTTGTTCTAGAATCTGTATATACCGTCATCTCCTCTTGCTCCCCCACTTTAGGGTTGGTTGGTTTGTTGTTTCGTTCTTCATTCACCGGCGTTAGGGTTTTACACTCTCCGATGGCGGCGGAGAAGCTTTGGGATTTAACTCAACCGATTGACGTTGCTCTGCTTGACGCAACCGTTGCCGCCTTCTACGGCACCGGATCTAAAGATGAGGTTTCTTCTCTCTCTCTCTCTCTCTTGCTCTATTCATACAAATTCAGAGCAATGTGAAGCCATTACGCTGTTTTTTACTTGTTATTTCTGTCAATTGCTTCTTGTTTGACCCGTATGTGTTGATACTGTTAGCGGATGTGTCGATGATGTTCGTACGCCTGTTTGCTTCGTTAGATTGGTTGTAACTTCATGTGCTGTATCAAGGATTGATAGTTGGAAGTGGTTTAGAGTAAACCTAGGGTTTGATTGTGGTTGTGATAGTTGCAAATGGCTCAATTCGGTTTTTGGTTAAGTTTTTTTTTTCATTTGTCTTTTTTTTTTTTTGTGAAATTATGGTGCTATGTACTGATTGCTGGTTGGTATCTTAAGATTTGCACTGTCTAAATAAGTAGCTATTGAAATTATTGATTTGCTGATGATTTAAACTGCTTGCTAATTGTTTATTGCAAGGTTTTGATTATTTGAGTTGCTAATATATGTTAATCTGAGGTGTTATCGTATGTTTTGACGGTGTACGTACATGATTTGTTTCATTAGATTGCTTATAAGTTCACGTATTGCATGAAGGATTGATAGTAGGAAGTGGTTACGAGCAAACTTAAGGTCTGATTGTAGTTTTAATAGTGTAAATGGCTCAATTCGGTGTCAGGTTGAGGTTTTATATTTTGCATATCACTTTGTAGTTGAATTAGGTTTGCGTATATTTTTTAAATTTATGGTTTTATCTCAAGATTTGCACTCTCTAAATTAGTGAAATTACTGATTTACTGATTACAGCTGGTTATACAGCAAATTTGAACTGCTTGCTAATTAGTTATTGCAAGGTTTTGATTATTTAAGTTGCTAATGTTTAGATTTGTCGATTTTACTGAGTAGATTGCTTGAATCTGAAGCACAACATATAAAAATATGAAAAAACATATAAAAAAGAGATGTGGTGGATTAAGTTTTCTAAATTGTGTCACTTAGTTGACTGGTTTGGTTTTGAGGTTAGGCTACATATAAAAAAGAGGCGGTGGATTAAGTTTTCTAAATGGTGTCACTTAGTTGACTGGTTTGGTTTTGAGGATAGGTTACATAAAATGTTCAAACCGTCAAGAATTGTATATTTGTAATTTTGGAAGGAGCAAGCATACCAAAAGCTTAGTAGAGAACTTATAGTTGTGTTTAATACTTTAATAAAAATGAGGAGATCAGCTAAATTGTGATGTCATGAAAGGTGGATTCCCAAGACTTTATAAAAAGCTTATAGCAGATGAATGTGTGTGAAACTAATGGGTCTATATAATCTCTATTTGTGATGATGTCTCATTGTTTTACTTGATCAAGTTCTGTTCACATTTTTCTCACTGTGTTTTAATGTTTGTATGCTAATATTATAGAGGACTGCGGCTGATCATATATTGCGGGAGTTACAAAACAATCCAGATATGTGGCTACAAGTGGTTCACATTCTGTCTAACACACAGAGCTTGAACACCAAGTTTTTTGCTTTGCAGGTAATTATTTTTATCTTCTGTGATCTCTTAGTCACATATACATGCGTGCATTACAAATGTCAACAAACATTTGAGAAGTTGTGGCTTCCCAAGTTGTTGTTTTTTGTATGTTTTCAAAGGAGTTTGCTTGATGATCAACTATAGTGTTTGATACATAATTTTTTATTCTCACTTTGTAGCTGTAATGTCAGATAGAATTGACTAGTTTTCTGTTTTACAGGTTCTAGAGGGTGTTATCAAATATAGATGGAATGTATTGCCTGTTGAACAACGGGACGGAATGAAAAACTACATATCTGATGTTATTGTAAATGTATGAAACTATGGATTGCCATCATGTTTTTCAAGATTCTTATTTCTTATGTTTAAAATATTTAACACGTTTATTAATATTTCATGTCTTTAGCTTTCAAGTAATGAAGCTTCTTTTCGACAAGAAAGGCTGTATGTCAACAAACTCAATGTTATACTAGTTCAGGTGAGTTGTTTGTTTTTTCTTCCCATGTTTTTTTTTCTGTCAGTTCATTTTTTATTTGGAAACTTTATTGAAATGACTGCAGGTTTTGAAACATGAGTGGCCTGCCAGGTGGCGAAGCTTCATCCCTGACCTGGTTACTGCAGCAAAAACTAGTGAAACATTATGTGAGAACTGTATGGCAATACTGAAAGTATGTCTAAATTCTTTTTTACTTGTATCTTACTGTATTGTTCTTGCTTGCATGGTTTAAATGTTGATTTGCTTATTTGCAGCTTCTAAGTGAAGAAGTATTTGATTTTTCAAGGGGTGAAATGACCCAACAGAAGATCAAGGAGCTTAAGCAATCTCTGAACAGGTAATGATAACTGTGATAAGTTTAAGAACATATGTGAGAACATATCTTTGAACATATAGCTTTTGTTGGTAACAGCGAGTTTCAACTCATACACGAGTTGTGTTTATATGTTCTATCCGCATCTCAAAGAACAGAGCTAATTAGGGCTACGCTGGCCACATTACATGCTTTTCTTTCATGGATTCCTTTGGGCTATATTTTCGAATCTCCACTGGTGTGTTCTTTCTTTTTCATTGAAACTACAAGTGTAAATTAAATTATGCTGTTTCATGCAAAGGTCGTGTAATTGAATCAATGTTGCTTTGTGTAACAGTTGGAGACACTTCTTAAATTCTTTCCTGTGCCATCATACCGTAATCTGACCCTTCAGTGCTTGACAGAGGTAACACTTACTACTTTTTTTGAGTATGATTGCAACTAACACTCACGTGCCATTTATTCATTGTCACAGATTGCATCCCTGAATTTTGGGGATTTTTACAACGTGCAGTATGCTAAAATGTATACAATCTTCATGGTTCAGTTGCAGGTATGTGAGAATTTCATTGATAGTGATATATTAAACTTCTACTAGTTGAGTGCCCGCACGATGTAGCTGGGAATAACATTTTAAGGTTGTTAGTGAGCCAAGGCTAGCTCGACTCGAACTTTACACCAAGCCGACTCAGCTCAGCTCCAAATTAAAGCTTCGTCTTGATTATTTTGATATTTATATAATTTGAATACTATTAATCATATTTTTGTAAACATATAAAATGAAAAAAAAAAGAATAGAGTTGAGTAATATTTGGATATACACAAGGGCTCAAAGTTTTACATTAAGGTAGTGTTTGGTATGAAGTAATGATAGGTGGAATGGAATGAATCATTCCAAAGGAATGAAATAAAACAAGTTTGGTTGTCATTCATCAATGGAATGAATCATTCCTAAGGAATGCAATTCCTTCCATATATAGCATTTTTGATTCCTTAGTAAAAGGTGGTTTTTCTTTCATTCCTTCAAGGAATGGAATGAAAAATGATCAACAATTATTATTATTATTACTTTTATCATCATCATTATTATTTTATTATAGTATTAAGTATTATTAAATTATAATAATTATTATATTTTTATTATTATATCGTATCATGTTATTATTAATGATGAAAATATTATGTATGTATAGTTTACTATTTAAGAAAAAAATAATAACAAAGTTATGATTCATTTATTATTATATTATATCGTATCATGTTATTATTAATGATAAAAATATTATGTATGTATAGTTTACTATTTAATAAAAAAATAATAACAAAGTTATGATTCATTTCATTCCTACGTGGTAACCAAACAAGACAATGAAATGGTAATGATTCATTTCATTCCTTTTTCCATTCCATTCCCTTGTTCATTCCATTCATCCGTTCATTCCATTACCCTATACCAAACAGACCCTAAATAGTATAATGTATTGATAAGTATCAATTATATGACATCGTGGAAACTTTTTTAATTGTAACAAGTTTATTTATGTTTTTTTAACAAATAGATAAGGGGTTAGATATGTAACTAATGGGGATATGTAACTAATGGGAACATCAAATTGTAAATATTTATCATTTAAAAAACTTGTACATTCATGCAGTAATAACTTGTACATTTCAAACCGTCCATCTGATTTGAAAAAAATTTATATTGAAACGTCGGCAAAAATAAACCCGTTTAAATTTGTAGGCTCGGATTTTTTTAATCATATTTTTGTAAAACATATACCATATACGATTAAAATGAAAAAGGATAAAGTGAGTTAAAAGTGGGTTAATATGAGGGGTCAAAGTTGTAACTATTTCTTAAATTAACAAAATTTGAGTAAAGTTGAGGTACCATAATTGTAATTATATATGTTGAAATCAAATAAACGTGGGTGGATTATGTTTAAAAGACCACTTTGTCCCTTTATACACATGTTCCTTAATGCATTGGAAATTGTAAATCCCTTAAAAGAAACTTCTTAATTTGCCCTTTACTTATGTATTATATATAGATAGTTATATCCTATATTCTGCCATTAATGCTTTTTCTAAATTTGTGTTTGTTATTTTAGACGGTGCTTCCGACTAGTACAAATATACCAGATGCATATGGAAATGGCTCTAGCGAAGAACAGGTGATTGTAGGGGAAAAAAGTGAATGTTATGTGGTTTTAAGCAAACTTAAAACTTTGACTCTTATTTTTTTTTCTTTTATCTGCTTACAGGCATTTATTCAGAACCTGGCATTGTTTTTCACTTCATTTTACAAGGCAAGTTGTATTTTTCTTTTCATGGCTATTGTTTCTCTGTATGTCTAGTTAATGCCTAAGTATGCCTATGCTATCTACTTCTAAAATTAAATAGAAAGTTGTATACTTAACAAATTTAACAAGAAATAAAATCAACTTGTTGACCAAAATCAATGTTACAAATATCTAACAATGTTTATTCGTTGGTGACGAAATGCTGCTTCTTTTTGGCCAACGAAAATTGTAGAAAATTGTTTTTTAGTTTTTCCTTTCCAGGATTAAGAGAATAATTAATCTAATAAATATCAGATAATTATTATGTTTAATCTGATGTAAACGCTCTTGATGCAGTTTCATGTTCGCATTCTTGAATCCTCACAAGAGAACGTTGCTGCACTTTTGATGGGCCTTGAGTATCTCTTGAACATTTCGTATGTGGATGATACAGAAGTTTTTAAGGTTTGATGTATTAACTTTGTTTCTTTCTCTTTCCAAATGGAATATTATACTTCTGTTTTATATATCATTGTTTATTAATATACGTGAACAGGTTTGCTTGGATTATTGGAATTCTTTAGTGTTAGAGCTTTTTGAGGCTAACCACAATCTTGATAATCCTGCAGCAACTGCAAGCATGATGGGACTGCAGGTAGATTATGCTTTACAATGACAATTTTTGTACAATTATGGTCTTAATCTTGACTTTTGTTTCTGTTAAAAAACCTAGACTCAAATGATTCCTGGTATGATTGATGGTCATAATTCACAATTGATGCAAAGACGACAACTCTATTCTGCACCAATGTCAAAATTAAGAGCGCTCATGATATCCCGCATGGCAAAACCTGAAGAAGTTTTGATTGTTGAAGATGAAAATGGGAATATTGTTCGTGAAACCTTGAAAGACAATGATGTCCTTGTTCAGTATAAGGTAATGATATTCATACTCATATATATGGTAAGATAAATACTTGAAAAGTCCAGTGAGATTTTTTATCGCTAATTATGTATGTTGTTGCAGATAATGAGAGAAACGCTTGTCTACTTGTGCCATCTTGACCATAATGACACTGAAAAGCAGGTATTGTTTTTTGTTGAAACCTTAACAGTTGTATTCACATCTTCTTTCAGTTTGTTGTATTAGTTTCTAAATGCAATTTTGTATTTTTTTTTATAATTACAGATGCTGAAGAAACTAAGCAAACAACTAAATGGCGAGGATTGGACATGGAACAACTTGAACACTCTGTGTTGGGCAATAGGGTCAATATCCGGGTCAATGATGGAAGATCAGGTAATCATACTTGTGGACAGCATATAATTTTATGTTTCACTTTTTATTAACGTCATCATATTTGTTTTTTTTGAGCAGGAGAATAGATTTCTTGTGATGGTTATTCGTGATCTATTAAATCTCTGTGAAATTACTAAAGGAAAGGACAACAAAGCTGTTATTGCAAGCAACATCATGTATGTTTGTCTGATGCTCTACTATGTTTACCAGCAGTTCAAGCTTCTGTCATACATTAGTTAGTTAACTTTAGTGTTCTACAGGTATGTTGTTGGACAATATCCAAGATTTCTAAGAGCCCATTGGAAGTTCTTGAAAACCGTTGTAAACAAATTGTTTGAGTTTATGCATGAAACACACCCTGGGGTTCAGGATATGGCATGCGACACATTCTTGAAAATTGTTCAGAAATGCAAGCGCAAATTCGTCATATTACAGGTAATGTTGTAATACATAATTTGGTTTATTTATAGGTTCCACAGTTTGATATCATTATACATTTAAATATAAAACGAACATTTTTGTTTCGTTGCAGGTTGGTGAGAGTGAGCCTTTTGTCTCAGAACTGCTTACCACTCTTCCAACAACCATTGCAGACCTAGAACCACATCAGATACATACATTCTATGAATCTGTAGGTTAAACTGCCCTATTACTTGATAATTGATACTAATGCAATTGTTTAGAATAGAATTTTGTTTTATGTCTACAACATGTTGTTGGAATATATTGTTTTGGTAGGTTGGTTGTATGGTTCAGGCAGAATCCGAGGCAGCAAAGCGTGAGGAATATTTACAGAGGCTAATGAGTCTTCCCAATCAGGTAGTATTTTTTTTGAAGGATGTAACTTAGTACAACCAGAATATTATGTTATATGTTAACCTTTTTATGCAGAAATGGGCTGAGATTATAGGACATGCACACGGTAGTGTGGATTTTCTGAAGGATCCAGATGTGATTAGGACTGTGCTTAATATATTGCAGGTTTGCACCTGTACTGAATGTTTGAATTTCTTTTTTACTCATTATCAAGATTAGTTGCGGTTATGTGTAATATTATGTACGAGCACTTTACTAATTTACATGGATGGTCTCTGTGGTTTGGTCCTAATTTTGGTTTTCGTTCTTAAAAGTTATAGATTTAGTTCTCAGTCACCTGGTTTGCTTTTATAATTGGTCCCTCATCAGGCACAATTACTATTTTGCCCTTTTAAAAGTTACATGCTAAATTCTTCACTTATTTACTTGTTTAGAAGTCACAGTTTAACCCCTGATTTTGGTTATTAAAAGAGTAAACAAGTAAAGGGGCTAAAATGTAACTTCTAAAAGCCCAAAAAAGTAATCTTACTTGACCCATGGACCATTTATGAAAGCAAACTAGGTGGTCGGGGACTAAATCCAAATTTATACCAAACCACAGGGACCATTCGTTTAATTTACTCTGTCCTGTCATTTTTTGTTTACTATTTTGTTTTCTGCAGACAAATACAAGTGCTGCAAGTGCACTCGGGACACATTTTTTGTCACAAATAACCCTCATCTTTTTGGACATGCTTAATGTCTACAAGTATGTTTCAAATTTTCATCACCTTTTTTACAACACAATCCATTGTTTCAACACAGCTAAAATACTTCATGAATTTATCATGCTTTAATCAGAATGTACAGTGAGCTTATATCATCAACTATAGCTGAAGGTGGGCCCTATGCATCTAGGACTTCTTATGTAAAACTTCTGAGGTACAAATGTTTATATCATTATATTAATATTTAATTACATGTTGGATTGTCTTTACTTATGTATCCATTTGTATCAAAGCAGATCTGTTAAACGGGAAACCCTGAAGCTCATTGAGACATTTTTAGACAAGGCTGAAGATCAACCGCAAATAGGAAAGCAATTTGTGCCCCCGATGATGGATCATGTGCTTGGCGATTATGCTAGAAATTTGCCCGATGCTCGAGAGTCTGAAGTTTTGTCTCTCTTTGCCACGATTATTAACAAGTAGGCTCTGGGTTCACAACATTTGTTATTTTTCTCATCATGGTCAAATGGGTCAGCAGTTAACCTTAACCCAATCGACCCATATTTTTTGTTTCAAATCTAGGTATAAAGCTGCAATGATAGACGATGTTCCTCGTATATTTGAAGCTGTTTTCCAGTGCACCCTGGAGGTTAGAACAGTTTGATTTATTGATAACTAGTGTTTTTCCCGGTGCGCTGCGCCGGGCAGGTCAGTAAAAGCCGGGCGGTGGTAAAACCCAAGCGTTGATATGGTAAGTCGACGCGAATTCGGTCGGTTTCGGTTCCATGCGTTATTGTATCGGAACTAAGACAAAAATAAAATTAATAAAATTATAAAAATTGGGGTGGACCAATGGTGTGGCGTCGGTCGGTACAACTCGATCGTTGGTAAAACCCGACCGTTATCGATACCCAAATTTGGTCCGGTTTCCGTCGCGCTCGGCATGGTACAGTAACTAAAAACAAAATAACAAAAAAAAGAAAACAAAATTCACATTCGGTAGGTTTTCATTACGTTCATTACGGGCCGAAACCATAAAGAAACGAAAAACAAAAACAAAAACAAAAACAAAAACAAAAACAAAAAAAATTACTGCCAATAGTGTGCCGCGAAGTGGCCCAATATGGGATTTGCGGCACCAAACTTGTAAATTGTTATATATAATATTAATATAATTATTGTTTTTATTTATTCATATTTAAAATTAGTTGAATTTGTGGCACATACAGATGATTACAAAGAATTTTGAAGATTACCCTGAACATCGGCTTAAGTTTTTTTCATTACTTCGGGCCATTGCTACCTATTGTTTTGGAGCTTTAATTCTTTTGTCGCCCGAGGTTTGTGTTTGGAAATTTGTTATCTAAATTAATTTCTTGTTTAACATGTATTATGTTTTAACTCGTTTTTACATATCAGCAATTAAAGCTTGTTATGGATTCGGTCATGTGGGCTTTCCGACACACTGAGAGAAACATAGCTGAAACGGGCCTTAATTTATTATTAGAAATGCTTAAAAACTTCCAGGTCGGTGGATTTCTAAAACTTTTATTATTTTATTTTTATGTTTATTTTAAAATCCTTATTTTCTAATGTGACAGACTTCTGAGTTCCGTAATCAGTTCTACCGGTCTTACTTTGTGCTGATTGTGCAAGAAATATTCGCTGTTTTAACAGACACATTCCATAAACCTGGTTTCAAGCTGCATGTTTTAGTGCTGCAGCATTTATTCTGTCTGGTAATACTTATTTTATTTTTTGCAGAAAATATAAGAATTTAAAATGCTAAACAGTGAGAGTTTCAGGTGGAATCTGGTGCATTGACTGAACCCTTATGGGATGCTTCTACTGTTTCATATTCTTACCCTAATAATGGAGCATTTGTTAGAGAGTACACGATTAAGCTTTTGTGTGGTTCTTTTCCCAACATTCCAGCATCAGAGGTAATAAGGAGAATTATATATTAGATGTAGATATATAGAGAAAGCAAGAATCATGAGAAAATTTAAAAGATACAAAAATACCATTTTCAAACAGTTTTTTTCTTTCATTTGTATATTTTTTCATTCTTTTTATATCAGATTAATCTTTGCCAAAAAAAATAAAAAATATAAAAAAATTGTGTAGTTAGCAATGCATATATGTACCTCATATAAGATACATATATTTAGCTTTGTGAGCTATATATTTTTCTTTATTTTTTTAATATATTATACATACTAATTGTAAAGAACTAAAAAAATTGATTGGCTGGTAGTAGTTTGCTTGTAATTTCTCATGAACCCTTCCATATATACGATTTTGAGGGTAGTCTTCGTTTATAATATGTATTATGATTACACATATGTAATTTGGTTATTATGCATATGTAAACTTGTGATTACGTATATATTATCACAAAATTACATATAGTAAATGACAAAATGACTTTCAATATGATTGTTAGGAGTTTTTTTTGACTTAAATTATTTAGAGTTCTAAAGAGATCCAAATCCTGTATATATATTAAAATCTTGAATACGTCATATTTACCCAACCTAAAATCCATATTATAAAATATTCCATTTTGACATAAATATCCTTCTCATGTAAAAATGCCGTTTACAAGAGAATGAGAAGGGTATATTGGTCATTTTGTATAATATATTTAATAAAGTAAGTAAATAAGAATTTTGAAGTGCTTTGAATGCTTATTATATATATGATATTAATTTTTTATTCAAGTTTGATTTAATAGGCATTAATAGTTGATTTGATGGTTTACTTGCTTTTACAGGTGACAAAGTTTGTTAATGGATTGTTTGAGTCAAGAGCTGATCTTTATACATTTAAGAACCACATAAGGGACTTCCTTGTGCAGTCTAAAGAGTTTTCAACACAAGTAAGCAACTTACAGTTTGAGCAAATTATGAATTTTAACAAGTTAATAAAATCAAATATTAATACAATAAATGTTTATGTTGTGCAGGATAACAAGGATCTTTATGCAGAAGAAGCAGCGGCTCAGAAAGAAAAAGAGTGGCAACAAATGCTTAGCATACCCGGGCTAATTGCACCCAATGAAATACAAGACGAGATGGTTGACTCATAAATTGTTATCCCGCTTGGCGATTTTGAAGCTCAAGTTTTTTTTTCTTTTTCTTTTGGGATAGTATTGATGCGTGTGGGGGTGGGTAGTTGGGTCACTGGGTGTAGAGTAATATGATAGATTTTTTAATGTGGTGACTGTTTGTGGTTCATCTTTTGACTTTGTAAATGGATGATAGAGAAAGTTACTTCTCTGGTTCTCTTATGGGATTTCGAATAGGTGTAATTATATCAAGTTTTCGGCAAATTTATTATAAACGCAATCGTTTGAAAACTAATGATCAAACAAAACTTTTTAAGGGGTTAAAATCAACCTGGTCTTCTGATACATGAGATTAGTTTGGCAAAAGTTCGAACTAAGCCTAATGAACCCGAACCTTGAGTAAAGGATTTACATATTTGGTATAAAATTTGTGCATGTTATTGTTATGTTTTTGGTCTCTGAATTGTATTGCCATGCTTCCGGTTTTCAGACTGGACGGGCGTTATAAGAGCATTCATGAACCAGCATATTAATGTTACATCATATTCTAAACTTTTTGTAGAAACGACCCTTTACTTTCTTTCATAATATCAAACATTTACAAACGTCATTAAAAAATTATTAAGGTTATATATATATATATGTTTGTGTATGAGAGAGATATGGCACCCACTTCTTTGTTTGAAGGTTTACAGAGACAAACCTCACTTATAAACAACCTCCACATTGCTAAAATTCACCCTTTCATTTGTTCCATGCCACCTCAACGAACCTTGCATTCTGGGAGCTATAACGTCAAAAAAAATTTATCTTTTCACCATGTATATGAAAAATAAACTTGATTTCTTATTTGCTTATAACCTTTTGAGAAATTAGATGTTCAATCTAATGGTTGTGTTCGTCTCAAAAAATGAAATGGATTTTTTTTGTTTAATGCTTTTGATATATATATATATATATATATATATGATAAAACAAGTATCAAATGATGTTAATATATAAAAAAAGTTAAAAAAATATTTGGTTTTTAAAAGTTCCTAAAAGTTCTTTAACTTTTTTTGAGTTCTTAAATGAAACTAACCCTATATATATATATATATATATATATATATATATATATATATATATATATCAGGATCACGTGAGAACTTTTTAGTAATTGAGAACTATGATAACCATTTTAAACGACAAAAAAACCCAAAAATAAAAAGAAATCATAAAACAAAAAAAAAACAAAAAAATAAAAGAAGTATAAAAACCAAAATTCTTATTTATCATCCCAGTTTCTTAAAAAAAACGTAAAAAAAAAAATTCTCGTTTTAGCTAAATTATGCATATATATATAATATGTACACACATGTTTTTTTCCTATATACGTATGTATAATTGTAAATGATAATGTACATATGTGTACATTACGTAACTAGAGATTAAATGAAAGTATACATATGTGTATAGGTATAATTCGAATTTAAAAGAAAAAAAATGGGTTTTTTTATTATGCATATATGTATAATATGTACACACATGTTTTTTTTCTTACAAACATGTATAATTTAAGGTAAATGATAATGTACATATGTGTACATTACGTAACTAGAGATTAAATGAAAGTATACATATGTGTATAGGTATAATAAGAATTAAAAAGAAAAAAACAATTTCGGTTTTTTTTAATGAAACCGGAATGAAATATAAGAATTTTGGTTTTTTTACTTTTTTAAAATTTTTGTTTTTTTTTGTTTTATAATTTTTTAAATATTTTTTAGATGTTTTTTTTAGTAGTCCAAAATGGTTCTCAAAGTTCTCAATTTGCCAAGGGTTCTCTTAGGATCCTTACCCTATACACACACACACACACACACATATATATATATATATCATCAATTTAACACAAAATGATCAAATTACAATAGAGAGGTGGGTAAGCGGGCAACAAGCCGCGCCTTCACCCCTTTTGAATGACAAACCCAATCCTACTAAAAACAAAATTATGGTTCTTTGGCGACGATTAGTTACCGTGCACGACCCGTTGCACTCTTTTCAGAAACGTAATAGCTTCGGAGGGGCAAGAGATCAAAATGCATCAAATGCAAAAGGAATGAATACGTGTTGATTCTCGGCACATGCTTTCTCATGCTTAGCATTTTTTCCTTTTTTTTTCCTTCAACACAACCTGCCTAACAATAAACCCAGTATCCCTAAGCCCGACAAGGGATGATACTCCAGTAAGGTCTATACAAACGTGCTTCCCCTGCCCATCCAAACACAAGAACGTCGACTCGGTATCCCTAGCCTCCATTGAAAATCCCCAAGAAATGGACCCCCATATACCACAATATCCTCGATTTCCTCTTGTAACCCGTTGTAAAAAACAGAGACGACATCCTTAACAAAGTTAACAAACATAGGCGCCAATGTTCGGAGACCGAATAACAATTTAGCAACCCCCATACAGGAGCGAAGCAAGAGGAGCTCACATTGAGGGTCACGCAGACGAGTAAGACATCTCAATAGGAATTGAAATTGGAAGGAATTGAAATCCAATTCCATTCTTGATGTGTTCATTTAACAAACGAGTTGGAATCTATCACCATGAATACCACCGCATCTCTAACCAACCCCACCGCGTTCAAGTCAAGAACCCGGGTCGCGTTCGGGTCAACATTTTGTTCGCGTTTGAGTCAACCAGCCGAGTCTATGGTTCGGGTCTACGTTTTGTGTAGTGTCACGTTCGGCCTTTTGTTCTTCGTATATGTTATTTTGACACAAATATTTTTGGTTCTTAAAAAGAAGCAATTCGAGAAGGTTCAATTGTCCGAAATGAATTTCTAAACATGTGCATTTATCGACGACATCAAGTTTTTTAAAAAGAACCAAATTCTTTTTAGTAATTATGATATAAAAGGAAATTATAAAAGCCTTTTTTTATACTATTTTTCTACGAGATGCCGATAATTCAACATCAAATTTTTAAAAAGAGCCAAATTCTTTTTAGTAATTATGATATGAAAAAGAAATTATAAAAGCCTTTTTTATACTATTTTTCTACGAGATGCCGATAATTCAACATCAAATTTTTAAAAAGAGCCAAATTCTTTTTAGTAATTACGATATAAAAAAAGAAATTATAAAAGCCTTTTTTATACTATTTTTCTACGAGATGCCGATAATTCAACAACAAATTTTTAAAAAGAGCCAAATTCTTTTTAGTAATTATGATATAAAAAAGAAATTATGAAAGCCTTTTTTATACTATTTTTCTAATAAATGCCGATAATTCACTATCAAAGTTTAAAAAAGAGCCAATTTTTTTATAAAATTATGATATAAAAAAGAAATTATAGAAGCCTTTTTTATACTATATCTCTACGAGATGCTGACAATTCGATATCAAGTTTTTAAAAATAACCAAATTCTTTTTTATAATTATGATATAAACAAGAAATTATAGAATCCTTTTTATATACTATTTTTCTACGAGATGCTGATAATTCCTTGTACAGTATTCCTAGCCATCTATGCTCCGTGTCGCATTTAGGCCGACGTTCCGGGTTGACGGTCTGGATGTATTCGGGTCGACGCTCTTGAACGCTTCCGGGTCGACGAATCGAGTCACATTCGGGACAGCGTTCCGGGGTCGCGTTTGGGTCGGTGATCTGGATCGCGTTCGATTTTACGGTCGGTAGTGTGTTCAGGTCATGTTCGTGTTGATGGAACGGGTCGCATTCGAGTCGACAGTTGAATCCAATGCGCTTTGACGCAGAGCATGGAATCCAAATTGACCCGGAGCGTCGAACCAAACACCAAATGACCCGGACTGTCGAACCGAACATGAACTCACCCGAATTCTCATACCGAACGCGAACTCACCCGAATTATCATATAGAACGCGAACTCACCCGTAACGTCGAACTTAACGCGAACTGACCTGGAACATCGAACCGAACAAGAACTGACCTGGAGTGTTGAACCATAGCGAAAGCGTTGAACCGAACCTTTAAAAGTTCTCTGTTTACTCCTCACCTCCTTTCAAGCCATCTGATTGCTTTATTTGTAAATGGAGACTTCTCATACATTTGACCCGAATTCATGGGTATGGGTCTCACCAAACCCACATAATACTTAAAAGGGTTATAACATCTCATCATATTAAAAATTAATCTCACCAAATATTTGATATGTAAATCCTTTATAAAATAGGGATATACTAAATATTAATTTCCTTTTTTTTAAAAAGATATTATATATAGTTAAGAAATAATTTTATAGTAAAAATTAAGCGGGCCATAGGTCTTATAAAATCCAGATATTTTTTAAACGAATTATAACATCTCATTTATTTGTGAAACTCTTTTATTATCAAACCCTGAGTATATTATTAAACTCCTTACAATAAATAAAACTAAAATCCAAAAAAAAGATATATAAATATTATAAACGAAAAATGTAAAACAATCCCGTAATACGGAGGATAAAAGCTAGTAAACTTAGAATTGTGAATAGGGGTGTTCAAGAAATCCAAAATACGAAAAAAACCGAAATTCGAACCGAAACCGAAACCCAAATAATATTCGGATCGATCCGAATATCTAATTCGGATATGGATTTCAAAAAATTTCGGATAGTTCGGACTATTCGGATATCCGAATAACTCGAAAATTTAACATGTTATTAGTGTATATAGCCAAGTCCATTAACATTTATAATAATTTTATAACCATAACTTCATTATTCATTCAATCAACCTAACCAAACACACCATAGATAAAAATGTCATAACACTTCATCGTTCGTTATACTTTCTAACACTACTTAACTTCCTTATTCTTGTATTGTTTTGTTTTATTTTCCAGTTTTATATGTTTATTTAACAAAACTTAAGTTTGTATATTTGTTATACGGATCATTCGGATAATTTCGGATGATCCGAATCCATCCGATTTCAATTCGGATCGAATTTCGGATAAGGTTCCAAAATTTTCAAATCCGAACAATCCGAACCAAATAACCCGTTATCTAATCCGATAAACACCCCTAATTGTGAATACTTATAAAATAATTAAATATGCTAAAAAAAACAAGAAAAGAAAATTACAGCTAGTTAAAACAAGAATGAAAACTAAAGAGATTTGAAGCAGAGTATATATAAATAAATATTCCCAGCAAGGTGATGTTTTAATAGAATGTCATTCGCAAATAACCGCAATGTAGAGATAATTTCTGTCGACATAATAACACATACATACTACGAATGTCACATCCTAAGACAGATTAAAAACTGTCATTCACCAACAGCAATGATTGGCAATCCCCTGGCAACACAAACAGTTTTGAGTGACATCAGTCAAAAAATAATTTACAGCATGCTGACCATTTTATAAAACAATTACCATCCTCCACGTCTTGAAAAATAATCATTGTCCAATGATACCGCGAGCGCCACGGTTACAGCTCTCTCCCACAGGGTTAACGGGCGCGCCACTTCAAATTCTTCAACCTAAAAAGCCATAATATCTATCAAACATACCCTAAATTTAAACACAAAATAAAACTCACCAATCAGACATACCTCTCTAGAAAGTTCTGTTACGCCTTCGTTAGCACTAGCACTCCCGAATCGGATTACATATTGACCCGCATCAGTAAACACCTGAATCGTTCACAAGTTGTTTTTTAAATATTATTATGTTCATAAAAATATTTGAAAACATCATAGTTGGTAAAAGGTAGGAACATATGACCTCAAAACCGAAACCTCGCCAGTCGCGATTAATCTCAGCCAGCACCTCATTGTTTATGCCCTTTAAGATAAATTCCCAGTGCCAAAACCCGGGATTATCGACCTCTGCAAATTGCTCGTTACTGCAAAAAAAATATATATATATAACTTTTCAAAATAGACATAATCGACAGAAATAATGAAAATAAATTTACCCCAAGTACAAATCATATCTCCTCCTCCATAGATGCCATCTTCTATGAACCACACCAACTACCTGAAATTCAATCGTATTATGAATTTGGTTTCCGGTTAGGTTCTTAACCGTATCCAAATTGTGAACCCGGTTTTCCATTCTATGAATCTCGCTTAGTATGGATAACCAAACGGAATTCAATTGAATAAACTGTATAATAACCAGCTTAATCGGATAACTGAAGCGAATAAAAATGGGTTTAATTGATTGCATTCAGTTCAGTTCGACACACTTCTAATTCAGATTGGTTCGGTTATCAGCTCCACAAATCTTGCTTATTTGGATAACTGAACCGAGTTCAATCGGATAAACTGAATAGTAAACGGTTTAATCAGATAACCAAACCGAAAAATCGATTTAATTGGCTGAATTCCGTTCGGTTACACACATACTCAATTTGGATTGGTTCGGTTATCGGTTAAAGCCAGAAATTCAAAACCGAATAGCCTAATGAACACCCCTAGTTTTACATGTATGATTATTTTAATCTCAATCTGCTATATTATATTGGCATACCTTTCCACCTACTTCTGCATAGATCGAGCTTGTTATCCACCAAAAGGGCCTTCGTACCTGGCAAAATGGGCATATCAGGTTGGTTCAAACAGGTTCTGGCAAAATGGGCAGATCAGATTGGTTCAAACGGGTACCGTCAAAATGGGCTCGGGTTAAAACGAGTCGTTTTAGAAAGGAAGTATCAAAACTGGTTCACCCGTTAGATTTGTTTTTATCAAGGCCAAGGCGACATAATACATTAATAATCAAAGAAATCTAAATAATACACACAAAGACATAGTAAAGCCAATAGAATAATGTATAATAAGCAACATAGAATAAAAGAATATATGCCTAATAGTCTTACCCTAAAAAGCTCGTTACCATACGCATCGGTTACAGTCACAACAAAAGGTCGCCTCAAACGAAGCAACTGAAAACAAATCAAGAGATTCATCAAATAATCATAATTAGCAACCAATATGCCCGTAAATGAACCGACCGTTCAATGAACCGTTCAGAGGGAAGTTTGTTTAATAACCAAGCAAACCTGAACAAAACTTTTTCATTTAGTTAAACAAACGAACATGAACACATGCCTTGTTCGTTCATTTATGTTCGCGAACGTTCATTTACATTCGTTTGTTTAATTTCATTTCTGTCTGTTAGTTTAAGTTCGTTAATATATTGATTTTAAGATTTTAGGCCCCTTAGAAATTAGTCCAGTTTTAATAACATTTTAGGCCAACACAATAATTGGTTTTTATCTCAGTTATGTTTGTTCATCAATTTTCGTTCGTTTACGTTTGAAAACCTTTCATTTATACTGGTAATGAACGAACAGAAAGGAACACGAACACACTCATTTTCTTAATGAATGAAGAACACGAACACACTCATTTTCTTAATGAATGAACGAACACAAACACGAAAACCGCGTTCGTTTAGTTGTTCGTGTTCAACTGTTTATTTGGTTTGGTTAAAAATAAACGAATGAACATAATTAGCAACCGATATGCAGATATATAACATACTTGTCTGGCAATGACATTGCTCTGCTCACGGATATAGCCTGCAGGCTGAAATGATAATATTATACACGCACGTTTCAAATTTACGTACTACAAAAAATAAAATGGATAAGGAAAATACCACTTGTGGGTTGCTGACATCAACTATTGCATATCTATTCTCCTGCAATGTAACACACAATCATTTTATACATATAAAGTACAAAACGATAAACAAAAATGCCATATTCTGATTATCTGTAACACAATGCTTTTACCTGCTCAAAACCAAATGTGAGATTAGCCCATTCTATGTCCCGAGTAATAAGCAAATTAGATCTTGACAGTAGAGGCGCAATCCAAGACTGAAAGAATAAATAAACGAAAATCATTCATATAGGCTTGTAAACAAATCAACGAACATGAACGGAGCATGTTTGTGTTTTGTGCGTTTAACATTAGCTGAACAAATGATTGAACACAGACAATTGGTAAAGAAAATGAATGTGTTTGTGTTTGTTCGTTAACAGTATAAACGAACGAACATGAATAGTAGAACAAACATCGGTTTCTTGCTCGCGTTCGTTCGTTAACAGTAAAAATGAACGAACATGAATATAAAACAAACATGGGTTTCTTGCTCTTGTTTGTTAAGAAAATTACGTGTTCGTGTTATTTCGTTAATGGTATAAACAAACGGTTCACGAACGTAAACAAACGAACATTGATGAACGGACCTAACTGAGATAAAACCATTTAAAGGTAAATGTGTACAACAATATGTTGGGCCTAAAAAGTTTATTAAAACTAGACTAAATTGTAATAGGCCTTAAAGTTCAAATGAATATATTAACGAACGTAAACAAACGAAATTTAAACAAGCCTGAAGTAACGAACATAAATGGATGCAAACGAATAGCCATAATAGATTATAAATGAACATACGAGACATGTGTTCATGTTTGTTTGTTGATTCATTTGAATAAACAAACTTCCCACCAAACGGTTTATGAACACTTGGTTAATTTACAGACCTAGTCCTAAATGCAAAGACCGAAAAGTTTCCTCAACTTACTTCTTCTGGTGAAGCATACTTCACCGACTCGGTAACAACGTGCCTGTAATCATAAGCTCCATTGTCAGTTACATGTAAACCTTCCAACGGTTGGTGTTTGGGCAGAGGGTCAACGGATTTTTGCTTCGTCTTCTCACGGGCCCTTATAATCTTGTGATCTTGAAGCCACAAGTGCACTCGAAAGTCTCTAGTCAAGTCGGGAGGCGTGTGGTCAAAAATCAAAGACGAGTTCACATAAGGGTAAGCGTTTGGTGGATGCAACAATGACCCGAGTGAGAGATTGGAAGTTGTTCTTTATCCAATTCATCGTTGAATTTGCTTCATTCAGTTTAGTTTAAAAGCAACATAAAAATGATAGATTCCGATTTTAGTTTTTGATCGAAGAAAGGAAGTCTGGTTCAATTGATTCAACCCAAGCAAGGGTGGGACATGTGTGAGTGAATGCATAGATTTTAAATTGGTGGAAACCAAGACTTAATAATGTCGTCGATGAGTTTTTAAGAGTTAGGGTTTTGGAAATACTGAATGAAGAAAAAGAAACCCTCCCTCCCTCCCTCCCCTCAAACTCAAAGCAAAGGCTGGCAGAAAGAAAGAATTGACCCACAGACAATACGAGCTATTAAATAAAAATGAGAAACAAACAAAGAATAGCTTGGTTTGATTTTTTTTTTAAGAGGATGGATATATTATTTTTATTACTATAATATAAACGACTGGATTGGATTACTTGATGAATTTTTATTTTTTAGTTCAGTTATCATAATAAACTTAATGTGAACCAATTGAACGCTAATTTTTTTTTGTTTTAATTTCGGTAACATAACAAACCTGAAAGAAACCGACCGAGTTCGCGCAGATTGCGGCCTTTTTTAAATCACATGACCGACAACACTCGGGTTTTACCAATGCTAAAGTTTACCGACCCCCCCCCCCTTAAATAAATAAAAAAAATTGGTCGTTGGTCCACCTCAATTTTTATACTTTTTTCGTTTTTTAGTTCCGGTACCATAATGCGCGTAACCAAAACCGACAGAATTCGTGTCACGTTACCTCCTCAATGCTCGGGACCACAACGCTTGGGTTTTACCACCGCCCCGGTTTGCCAATCAAATAAACATCGTCTTAAATATTTTGTTTTCTTATATGTTAATTTGACGAATTAATTTTTTGGATGTTAACGCTCAAATTTTACCAATGATATCTATATCGTGTAAGAAAAAATAATTGGATATGTATATTTATATATGGCCATCATTATCATTTATATAATAATAGATCATAATAATTAAATTATACCTTATTATTATATTAACTAGGAATTGTTGATGAACCATATTACCCTTTCTTGTTAATCAAGGGTTTCCTCTTGGGTGTATATAAATATATGGAGAAACTTATTAACATCATAAGAAAAACCTTAAACCTCACATAATAAATTCGTGACCCCTTTTATCTTCATATTTTCGGTTTCTCAAGAACTCTAATCCCCATCACTAATATACATCCCAATAGGGAACTCGACTAAGCTGACAATCATGTCGTCTGGATCATTATCATCAGCCGTGGCTACTCTCTCTGCTGTAACAGGTATGTTTTAGTTATAGGTTTATCATAACATTCATGTTTTCTATTACATACGTGAAGAACTGATCAACATGTCGTATCAGAGAGATGTTGATTAATCAGTAATTTATATTTTCCCTAAATCTGGATCTAAACCGGAAAACATAAACTAAAATCTGATAAACCCTAATTCTGCTTTTCATTATCATTAAATTTTTGAACTTATTGAAATCTGGTTGTATATAAACTGTTTAAAAATCTTATAACCAATTTCACATTAAAACCTGGTAAAAACTTAATGGTTTTTCAGTGGTGTTCTTTGTGTTCATCATGGGTTATTTGAAAATATTACATATTTTGGTTAAAATTCGGATTATTATTGTGTTTTTCATAAAATAATTGAATAAACAAAATCTTATTTTGTAAATTTTGAATAATTGTTGAGAATATAAATTTCAAAATTAAACAAATCTTGGAGATAAAATTAATCTCTAAGAATTTGAAACAAAATATTATTACCCTAAATAATTTGGATTTGAGTGCCCACCGAAATCTTGGTCAAACCAAGATCTCATAAAACCGAAATCTCATTAAAACCAAGATCTCATTAAAAACCGAAAACCCAATAAAAAAATCGAAAACTCAAGTGTTAACCGAGAACTCGTAATTTTTGATCCGCGTTAACAGTTGGTTTGTATTAATTAATTAATGTTTTTTAAGACACTTAAAATATAAATATATATTAATTAATTTTACAAAACATAGAAATGCTTAAACTTGAATAAATTGTTGATGTAAACTTCTGCCCAAAGGTATTACATCTAACATATCATTCAAGTTTTAATACAAGCCGTGTTAATTTAGTCTAACATGATTTAAATGCATCGCTTCTACCCAAAGGTGTAACATCTCGAGAAATACCCTATTTAAGTTTCGGATTAAAAACAACAATTTTGAAAATTAAAGGGGTTGGAAATAAAAATTTTAGTTTTCTAGACCCACCGCGCTACGCGATGGGTAGGATATGTTTAGCATCGCGCTACGTGATGATGTTTTCCAGAAAGTTACAAAAAGGGGGCGTCGCGCTGCGCGATGGTCCAGAAGGAAAGGGGTATCGCGCTACGCGATGACCCGGTTTAGTAACCTTGGAAGGGGGTTGTACGATTTGGCAAGTAAGAAAAATTAAGTCCACGTTTTATGGGACCATTTGAAGTGTTAGAACGAATCGATACTATAGCTTATCGCTTACGTTTATCAGAAGAAATGAAAAGTATACATGATACATTTCATGTTTCTAACTTACACAAGTGACTAGTCGATGAAACTTTAGCTATGCTTTTAAAAGATGATTGAATTAACAAAAAAAAATAATAAAATTTACGGAACAACCCTTACAAGTTGAGGATTTTCAAGCTAAGAAACTTAAACAACGGAAGCTAAAGTTAGTTAAGCCGATATGGAATTTCCAAAGAGGACCAGAATTTAATTGGGAGTTAGAATCGAAAATTACAAAGAAGTATCCACATCTGATCTAGCGAATCTCGAGGACGAGATTCATTTCAAGGTGGGGAGGATGTAACATCTCGAGAAATACCCTATTTAAGTTTCAGATTAAAAACAACAATTTTGAAAATTAAAGGGGCTGAAAATAAAAATTTTAGTTTTCTAGACCCATCGCGCTACGCGATGGGTAGGATATGTTTAGCATCGCGCTAAGCAATGATGTTTTCCAGAAAGTTACAAAAAGGGGGCGTCGCGCTGCGCGATGGTCCAGAAGGAAAGGGGGTATCACGCTACGCGATGACCCAGTTAAGTAACCCAGTCCACGTGTCCAACCACGTGTCAACATGTGGCACAATCTTACGTATTGCGGCGTCGCGCTACGCGATGGCCTATGGAAAGGCCCATCGCGCCACGCGATGGTGGGCAAAACTTTGCCTATAAAAGGGGGCTACGGGTTTGAAGCATTCACATCCCAAAAACACCTTTCTTCACACATACACAACCTTGGGAGGTGTGCCCGACCATTATAAGGTTCCGTGGTCCTGATTTCTCGTAATTCGTGCAAGAACTGGAGTTTTAACGATCCGTAGATGTGTTAAGCGAGCTGGAAGCGAGATCCTGACGATTTAGGTTTCAATAAGTGATAAGGGAGTAGAAATGCTGCCCGTGCAAAACTTAGGCAATTAAAATACCCGCATGAGGTAGGTGTTCTGCTTAAGTTATTATTTTATAAAGGCTTAGACTATGGTCGGAAGTATAGCCTGAACCTTGATTACTGATAACCTTGATTACTGATAAGCATAGTATACCTTTTTATAAGTAAAGGTTATAGTCAAAGTATTGTTTTCTTTGTGATTAAGAAATGTGAGGAATAAAATAATATTTCTCTATGATTAAGAAATGTATGCAAAGGTTATAGTTAAAATAAAGTTTCTTCTTGAAGAAGAAACCCAATATAGATGTTTCTTCCTGGAGAAGAAACATAGTATATGATTAATGAATAGACAAATGGACTAAAGGTCCAAATGTTTTAAAGAAATGATTGTCAAGGTTAAGCTATACGAAACAGACTATAGGTTTGAAGCTAGATCATTGATCTAGGTATTTATACAAAGGTTGTTCTCGTACTATAGGTCCGAGATAGAAAGAATGCATAAATCAGAAAGATACACTGATCAAGAACAAAGGTGAATACGTCCAAACCTTTTTATAGCGTGAAATATGTTATGACGTGAATACGTCCAAACCTTTTTATAGCGTGAAATATGTTATGACGTGAATACGTCCAAACCTTTTTTATAGTGTGAAATGTTTTATGACGTGAATACGTCTATGTACTGTATATTTTGAAAAGATATTTACTCTTTGAAACTATGGACTGTTATCCATATGTAAAAGAGTTATGGAAATATTTGCATGAGGGTTGGTTCAAATCCTCTAAAACGTTTTGATACAAGCTAAACACTCAGACTAAAATACACATGTGTCTGGATCCATACATATATGATTTGTAGTGGGCACACTACAAATATACTGACCATGAGGCAAGTGACTGTCTCTAGGGCGAGTGAAGTCCGATTATGTGGTCTATTGGTATTTTTATTTCCGATGAGATGGGATGAGGCCCACTGAGTCATTGAACACTATTGGTGTTATATCATAACGAAGGTGATTTTGTATATGATTATATTATGATGAATTATGGAAATCTTTTTATTGAGTCAGCGTTATTTACCAGCACATAGCTGACGTATTTTTCCCCCACATTTCAGGGAAACAGTAAAGTTAGAACAGACAAGCAAGCCAAATTAAAAGATTGGGGACATAGTCATTAGAGGTGATCTGATGGCTCATATGTTTTAATTAAAATTTTTGTGAAGAATCATATTTTAAAATGGCAGGTATTTGAAATATCAAAACGGGTAATAAATTCCCGAGATTTCATTATAATAATATTTTATGACTTCCGCTAAAAGAACGTAACTCTGATATATTTGCAAAACAGGTACCAACTATTGGTCATACGCCTAGGCCCTAGGCCGGGGTGTGACAAAAGGTGACGTGTTACATTTAAATCAAGCAAAACTAACTTGTGCATAAGTAAATTGATTGTTTCACTTCTGCCCAAAGGTAATGTGTTACAATTGTTTTGCACATATATTTAAATAAAATTTAATTCTGCTCAAAGGTGATTTATTTTTTATTTAAGTAGAACTTTTAACTAAAGTAGTCTATCAGTTTGATGTTAATAATAGACATATCACCTCTTCAATAAAACATAATGATCATCACATTAATGATCCTTCATTAATCAATGATCATAAAATTTAATCTGTCTTACTTAATTATCCCATAACATTACTTACTATGATTTCCTTCTATAAATTAGTATCGCATCCAAAGCATCCACTATAATCTTAAAACACAATATTAGTTTTGCCTCATAAAGAGTTTCAATAGCATTTAGCTCTTCTCAATTTTATTATCTCTCAAGACATTATATGACTATCTTACTGTTCTTTCTAATAACAATTATTCTATTGAAAACTAGAGCATAACATATGGAATGAGTCAATCATAATGTCTTTTATGATAATCAAGAACTTATTTAAATAAATGCTATCACAAAAGTTATTCAGATTTAGTATTTCCTAAGACTAATCTATTTTCTGTGAAATAATCAAATAACTTCTTAGAAAATAACTTCTTAGATACATGCAGTCCTTAAAATTCTAACTATAGGGTTAAATGGCATTACTGAATACATCATAATATACAATATCATGACATGAACCATAAAATTAAGGGCTCACACATAAGTACAATTTTCCAGTACATTAAATACTAAAATTTTTCAATAGTACAATTTGGTGCCTTAAGAATCAACTATAACACTCAAAAGTACCAAAGGAAAATGAGTGTGTTGATTAGCAACATATGTACAAGAAAAGAAATATCTAGTACTGGAAAGTAAGATTTTATTCAACTCACTACCACTAAAACCTGAAAGAGGATAATTCTAAGGTTCTGTTTTGGTTAAAAATCGGGCTAAGGATCAATGAACCAAATTCGTATGTGAGGATTGGTGCAAAAGTCAACAGAATAACCAAAGTAACGATTATAGGTAATGAACACGAAGATTTATACGAGGAAAAACCCTTGGTAACTAGTATCCCGCCGGCACAAAAACCTCGGGTAGTGAAAACTATCACTACCAATTATATTGAACTAAAAAAGATTACAAATGGTGGAACAATAGCTGATCGTGATTACAGGGTGTTTTTGCTAAGAGTTCTAAGTGTGCTTGAGTGTTGTGTATTGTGTTTGATCAGCTAGGGTTCAGTATATAAATACAAAGATCATAACGTAAACTAACTAACTAACTCCTATAATTCCGGCCACGTTTGTTTACTCCTTCAACCTGACCGTTTACGAGCTTGGACGAGAGGGGAGGACCAGGTAAAACACTTCGTCCGTAAGAATAGGAGTTTCCAGTAGTCACGTGTTTTATCTGCAAAAAATAGATTAGAATATAATTGAAATTGAGTGATGAGGATCCTTGAACCACTAAGGATCCTTAGTCCCGCTGATTGTTGCTTATGACACTTAATTTCCGAGGATCAAAGATCCTGGTCCCAACAGGTTCATAGACAAAGTACAAGTATAACTTTTAGCTTTAAGTTCTCTAAGTAGAAGCCTCACTGCAAATACATGTCATTATACTAGGCTTAAGCAACGAGATTTTCCACAATTGAAAAGAACTGTTGGCTAAAATCAGTAGTCACATATTCATGATATTTAAGTCTACTAATCCTAATATTCCAATTAACACATGTGAGTCTAGTTCTATACATTTTCCTTACAAAAATCAACAATTAACGAACATGAGTGTTATTGACAAATGTAAATGTTAAGGCTATTACATCCATAATAAACTGTCCTCTGCTTACGGTTTATGATACCTTACAAAATTCTGGAGATTATTCAGAACTCAGTATGTATACTTAAGCTACATTATGATAGTTGTGAGATTTGCCTAGCTAACAAAAGGTCACCCTTATCTTAAACTCTCATATTATTTGTTATCAATATTTGGATAGAACTAGATGATACTATACACTTTCACAACTTTTGTTATCATGCAAATGTGAACTTAACAAAAGACAAATGAGACCAGTAAATGTCATCCATTGAAACCAAAATTTCATGAGAAATCATGACATGGTTGACGAGGCTGATTTTTCATCTAATTTCATTCTAAGTGATTTGAAAATCATGCGTTAGATGACTTAAACATCACTAGGCTTAAGGAATACGTATGGGTCCACCGGAAGTTATATTTCAGTGACATTCGTGGAACTTATTCCAAATGGAATATTTAGACATAATTTATCATTTAACGATTGTTTGCTTGTATCTAATCTATCTTCTATGGTCCACGGTCTTATAGAGATCTATTCATATATACTTAATTTAATATGATTTCTTCTAAATATGTCCCTAAGTTTCTTATGACATATGGACGCTAAGGAAATCAAATCAATTCTAACGTATGAATGAAAAGTTCCTACGTCATGTACATCATTGAAACTTCTCATGTAGCTTTCCAAGAGATTCGAAGATTAGTGGGAGCATTAAGTGTCTTAATCATAACTTGCAAGATTTGCAAAAGGTGGAGAGTGAAAACTTGATATTAACTCAATTACACCTCTTGTATAAGACATTGCTCCATCACAAAACTGTTTCATCATAACTTATCTCCTTAGAATTCAATACTACTCTTACAGAAAGTTTCATTGTTACTTAAATTTAGGCATATTCAGATTTCTTACTAAACTAATCCTCACCAAGAGAAACTGCAACCATTTATATTATTAACTTGTTTCTTTATTAGAATCTATTGGTCTTTAAATATTGACCTTAAGCATGCCAATTTCCTAAAGGTTTCTAAGGTCAGTGGGAGAAGTAAAAGCCCTTATAATGACTTGTCAGAGGTATAAGAGGCAGGGGGAGGAGAGTCACTAAATTTTACTCCGAATTTAACTCCTATTACACCTCTTGTACACCATACTGCACCAACTCTTACACACTTAGAATCCTGAAAATGAAAGCAACCTAAACAAGAGCTAATCCATAAAACTGAAACTTCTAATAAACCCAATAATTAATTTAGGGGGTCATCTAGGTTTTAAAAACCTGCTGACTTTGATGATTATATAACCTTCTTAACTAAATTTGAAATAGATTATGAAAGTTTACTGATCCTACATTTTCTAATTAAACCATTAATATCAATCAATCTTCTGAATAGAATAAAGCTATTATTAGATATCTAAATTAAATTTTATAAGTCAGAATAATGTTTGGGATTTGGTTGAATCACCTAAGAGTGTTCATAACTAAACTAAATCCTAATATAACGTTAAGACACTAAGAAGCATGATTGATCATTAAAGGTTATATTCAAGAGGGAATAATCATCAAAGAATCTTCTTACCCATATTACAAAAGATTTTTTTGAGGATTATCATTGTTCAAGTAGCTTATAACATTTAAAAGCTACATTACATGAACATTGAAACAACTATTCCTAACTACTGACTTGCATATTTACATGTTCATAAAGCAACTTGAAGTTCTCAACTGAAGGTAAAAGAACACTTGGTCTGTAAGTCAATATAATCCATGTATGGGTTAATTCAAACATCAAAATGTGATGAAACCTTTATACAATAATTTTCATCAACAACTAAGTGGATCAATGTACCTACCTCAAGATGAGTGGGAGCAACTAAAAACAAACTTGTCCTTATATAGATGACATTCTTTTGTCAAACATATGTTACATAAGTCTAAGTATTGTTTATACATACTTTGATATGATAGATGTAACATCCACAAAATTTCGGTCCAAATTTGACAAATTATAAAGATGAAGGATGACACGAGGTCGAAGACTCGCGCAAAAATAAACCAAATACAACTAATTAGATAGTGTAAATGGGTGTCGAACATGAAGAGTTTGTGGAATATGCGTTACTGAGTAGCTTAAAATTAAACTAATATAAATGTAAATGACAGGAAGTAATTTTCAAGTTGGTTTTTTTATTAGATTTTAAGAACTAAATTAGCTAATACGAAAGTTGTAAACAATTGATCGAACAAGTATTTCTCTTGGAATTCGGGTTATCACGCAACACTCTTGATAAGGTTCAATGGATAAATCATAATATCTTGATTTTTTGTAAATGTGATTATTTGTGATTAATCAAGAACTAAGTACTCGGATTACTAGAACGCGAGGTTGTTACTTGTTAATCAATCAATATGTTCTTAACCCTAATTCCTTCTACTAAATCTCAATTGTCAATGACACCAAGAACGTATAGAACGAAACTAGGTTTAACATCAACAATTAGATAACCAATCCAATTCAAGAACAATATACATAAGTGTATCGTGAATAACCTTACATCCAAGAGAAACACCAAAGGATTTAGCCACACATGATTGACATCATTGATTCAATCTTTAATCCAAAAGCAATCAAAGATTATAGTGTTAATCTTCAATTAAAATCACCCAAAATATTGTTTTTCAAGGCACCAAAATCACCCACACAAATGTCTAGATCGGAATATCTTGAAAAGGATCTCAAATGCCCATTATAACATCAAATTGGAGTTGTAACCGTCACCAGCGTGCAGGCCCCACCGTAAGCTACGGTGGCCACCGTAGCTTACGGTGGATTTGAAAACCACTACGGTAGGTTCTAACTGTTTACGGTAGGAAGCTACGGTGGAACCCTACCGTAGCTTACGGTGGCTACCATAAGCTACGGTAGCCTCAGCTCCAACACACTTGATCTTCTTTGACTTGTTGACTGCCATCGCCAACTCTCGAGTCCTTTGCTCCTCTCCATCATAGTTCACTTGAATCGCCATTTTTAGAACTTGTACCTACAAACGCACGACATAGTGTAGTAATCCAAATTCATGAAATTAAACATAAACACATACGTTTTAACTAGAAATACTACGCTTAAGGGTGGTTCTACAATCCACCCCGTCACATTCCCACACTTCAATGTTGCTTGCCCTCAAGCAACTCATCAAACCAATTGTTTTTAAAACACCACCTCCACACAAACCACAAGCCCGGCTCGATCAAGGTCCTGAGTCATACCCTATTCCCACATAATCAGAGGTTTGCACTAGCTTACTTGATATTATATTTTAAAACATAGAATTCTAGTCAACCTTAATGTGCTTTCGGTCTTTACTCGCACATAACACACCGTCACTCATTAACTCACTTATCGGTGACCGTTCCAAATATCACAATCATACTCTATTCTCATCGCATACGCTTGTACCACCGTCAAATCTCCACCTAATCATGCTTTAACATAAATGCAAATCAAGAGGTCTTAAACGGGTTGTAATGAGGCTAGGGGTAAAGGTGTGGAATGTGGATATTGGAAGTGGCTCAAATGATCCGACCTGGCTTGTTACATCAAAACTAAATTAAACAGTAAAACACACTACTATATACATAACAGTTTTCATCACTAACTCGAACCACAAGGCTTTGAACAATGCCTCAACTTTTCCTTGTCTTTTTTTTTTTCATCAATTTTTTTTTCAAACTTGCATAAACAATTAACCACTACTCTCTATTGATTACTGACAAAACAACTACAATTACAAAGAACAACCTACTAAGCCGGATCGTCTCACTAATACATCGGGGTTAGATCAAATAAAAGAATAGGTCCAATAAAGTTTTCCAAAGGAACCAACCCCCCTCCCCTCTCATTATCCACGCTCATATATGTAATTTATGAGGCCCAACCCCCAAAACCCACACTCACACTCACCCGAGACGAGGTTTTAACCTAAGTGCCTCAATCACTTTTACATTTATGCTAAGCTAAGGTCTTGAGGTGCATTGGTGGCACAAGTTCTAACGGAGAATAACCATTCCGTCACCGCTCTTCGTTTTCCCAATACCCCAGTGACTGTGGGCATGTTATGTGATTAGATAAACCGAAAGCATGCTAACCTTGCCTAGATTACTACTCGACCACACTTTTAACATAGCTAAGCAAACTTGATTTTTAGGGGAATTATGACCATGACAGGGAACTAAAACTTTGCCCCAACAATCTTACCACTTTTTCGGTGTTTTTTTTTCAATTTTTTTTATTATATTATTATTTTTTATTTTCATCCTTCCTTCCCACACTTGAGATACATTGTCCTCAATGTAGGGTATTTAGGGTAACAAAAACACCACCACAAGCACGACCCTTAAATTCCAACTTGTCATTACTCCACCCAACCTCCCAAGAGCCAAACATAAACAGAAAAATATGATACAAAAATGTACAAGAGGACACCCGATTTGTTGCCGACGCAGCTCAATAGTAACGTGGTTGCGGTGGTCCAAAGATGGACGTCATCACGTCCGTGAATTCACCGAAACCAAATGCCCCCTGATCCTCTCCACCAGCTTGACCTTCTCCTTGAGTTTGATGCGGGTTCACCCATTTGGAATGATGCAATGGCGGCATGGGATAATTCACCATATCGTCGTATGGTGGCAATGTGGTGTAGTCGACGATCGGTGGGTCAGCCACCACAGGTTGACCAGAATGCCACGCTTCATGCATTCTCCTTTGACGGTCATCCTCATACCGATGATTAATTTCTCTTTGCTCAGCACAAGCGTGGGTCCGGTTCCACACTTCTTGGTGATCATACATTTTCTTTTGGGCCCGTTCCATGCTCGCGCCCATGAAATTTTGGTGATCAAATAATGTCTGAGTTGTCTCGGCCCAATTATAGTAGTGTGTTGGATTGGTGTTGAATATTACATCCTGCATGCTGCCATGGTGTGCCCAATTTGGGTCGAATGTTTGCCTCGAATAATCAAATGGTAAGGCACTTCCCCGTCCCCGTCCTTGCGCACTTGAATTACCACCTACTCCTTCACTTTCCATCGCAACCCGCTCACCTGGTTCATCATCATAATCATCCTCTCCACTCTCTCCCTCTTCATCATCACTCTCACTTTCATCTTCTTCTCCCGGTTGCAAAGGTCGCGCATCAACCTTCAATGCCCTCCATCTCTGTCCCTCACTTTTCAACATATGGTACCTGTCACTTGCTCGGTATTCCCAACCAACCCCCAACTTTGTCACATCGAATGACTTGTGTTTCTTCCCAAATCCAATATCATTATCTCCAATAACACCAAACCGCATCAACAATGCGGTAATCAACCGATAATGTGGAATAATCTTCCTACTCACATTATTCCGGCTTATCCAAATATTGTTAAGTACTATTTACCGGAATGAAACAAGTGGTCCTCCATGCATCAAAGAATATAGAATCGGGACATCGGGATACCGAACTTCTTGCATATCCCTTCTTCTTGGCATGACATTGTGTAAAAAAATGATGAGCAACATCTTTGGCTCAATCTTCAAATTCTTCCTCAATAACTTCCCGTCATAAGTGCCGGGTAAAAACAATGCTTCCAACATAATTCTCCACGTTGGATGCCTGTCGGGTTGATAATACAAGTCATTCAAATCCGGATATACGTAGTTGCTTTGAGGCTTACTGTCAAATCGTGCAATTTGCCTCAATGTTTCAAATGACATAGTGACCTCGATGTTGTTAACAGTTCCAACAAGCTTCATCCCCGAGGGTTTATTAAACGAAGGACATCTCAACGTTGCCATCCATTCCTCAATTTCATCGATGAAAACATACTTCTCGTTTCGATCATAACACTTGAGGGCTGCTTCCCAACCCAATGCCTTGAATCGATCAAAAACATCGAACGGACCAAACTCACGTTCCGGGACCACTTTCTCACAAATAAATGCGTCGTACTTCTTTGTCAATGTATTCATTTTCTCATGAAACAAATCTGGTTGCCATCTCAAGTCATGACCTGTTAGTGGTCCATGAGTCCAATCTGGTTTAACATACTCCACCTCTTCTTCCCGTTCTTGTTGTTGTTCTAACCTCCGCTTTTTTGTTTGTTCGGCAGCAGAGTTGCTAGATGAAACCGCAATCCCTTTTCCTTTATCCTTAGCAGAACGTCCCATCTAAACAATGACAAACATTAACCACGTTAGTATTCATCTCTATATACATTCCCACACTTGCTTGTTTCTATGGTTGTGAATAAACGAAAGTCATAAACCATTTTTCACAAAATTTTGACAGCATTTCGTTTAAATATAGAACATATCCCATTTTCAACTTTTGTCAAACTATCATTTTCCATACCATATTCACAAAAATAGCACAATTTCAAACTAACATCAAACTTTCTCACATTTAACAAGCAAGTGTAAGCAATGTACAACATGTAATCTTAACTAATGAGTTTTGTAGCAAACGAGTGAAGAGAAACATACCTTTAAGTCGAATTAAACCCTCAAATAACTCTAATCACTAGTCACTTGCAAAACCCACTTGTTGTTCAAAATTTTCGGACCAAAAACGTCCAAAATTGAACCCCAAAAAGTTAAGATTGATGGAAACCAAGCAAAGAATGTGATTCCTTACGAAAATCTAGTCAATTTAGACCCGAAAATCGTTGATTTTGATTAAGATTTGAAGAAGTTATGAATTGGGGATTAGGGTTTGGTAGAGAGGATATTAGGATGAAGATGATGAATGAATGAGGAGAAGAAGAAGGTAATTAAAAGATGTGGGTGGAGATTTTTCGGTTTTATTAAAATAATTTTTTTTAATAACCTGCAGGAGCCCGTCGCCCTATCACAACCACCGTAAGCTACGGTGGCTACCGTAGCTTACGGTAGGTCCTAGCGTGAGAAACCCAGCGTAAACAGAAGCTAGCCGACGTAGGGATTATCAAGTCCACCGTAGCCTTTGGTGGACACTGTAAGCTACGGTGGCACCTGATGGAAAACTTATTATTATTATTATTATTATTATTATTATTATTATTTTTAAATCAAACAAAATCATGAAAAAGTAAATAAAAAAAACTAGAAATTACCCTACCCCCCATGAAAAACCCGAGTTGTCCTCAACACGGTCAAGAGATTCCTGAGATTTCCTCACACTTGATTTGGACAAACTCGTAATGAGAAAGGTAATTTTGAAGACCAAATTTGAACAAAAACTAAACTAAATTATACAACAAACCTGGACCGTTTAATTGGTTATATCCTCAAGCGACCGCAACAGGTAGCCCACCTTGTCCACTTCACACATGTTAATATCCTCCAAGTATGGTTTAAGTCGGTGTTCGTTCACAGTTTGTCTTACTTGATTTTGCAAATGTTCAATTTCCACATCACCAAACTTACCCACTCTTGTTATCACGTATGGGCCCATCCATTTGCTTTTCAATTTTTCGAGAAAAAGCTTAAGCCGTGAATTATATAACCAAACCTTTTGCCCTTCTTCAAAAACCCGCTTCCTCAACTTGGCATCATGAACCTTTTTCAACTTATCTTTGTATGCCGATGCACATTCATATGCTTCATCCCTTATCTCTTCCAATTCCGCCAACTTCAACTTTCTCAACCCACCGGCTTCATTATAATCCATGTTCACACTCTTAATAGCCCACAATGCTCGATGAGCCAACTCTATAGGCAAATGACATCCTTTCCCATAAACCAACCGGTAAGGAGTTGTTCCTATGGGCGTTTTATAAGCGGTTCGATACGCCCATAGTGCATCATCCAACTTCACCGACCAATCCTTCCTATCAACCTGCACCGTTTTCATCAATATTTCTTTAATTTGTCGGTTGGACACTTCAACTTGTCCACTTGTTTGCGGGTGATACGGAGTAGCAATTTGATGATTCACATTATACTGCTTTAACAATTTCCCGAAATTGAAATTCTTGAAGTGCGTTCCCCCATCACTTATAATCACTCTCGGAATTCCAAATCTTGCAAAAATATTGGATTGAACAAACTTACATACCACGGTGTTATCATTAGTTCTTGTTGCTATGGCCTCGACCCACTTTGAAACGTAATCCACCGCCACCAAATATATAAGTACCCGCAAGAATTTGGAAACGGGCCCATAAAGTCATGCCCCATACATCGAAAATGTCAACCACCAATATGGGTTGTAACGGCATCTCATCCCGTTTTGAAATTCCACCCATCTTTTGACAATTAACACAATGGCGGGCATATTCACTTGCATCTTTAAAAATAGTGGGTCAATAAAACCCACTTGTAAGAACCCGATAACCCGTCTTTTGCCCACTAAAATGACCACCACAAGCGGACGAATGAGCATGTGTCAAAATCTCTTTAGCTTCCGATTCGGGAATGCAACGCCGAATGATTTGATCGGCACCAATTTTGAACAACTCGGGCTCATCCCAAATATATTGCTTGACTTGGGAGAGAAATTGTTGTCTCCTTTTCTTGGCCCAATGTTTCGGTATCTCACCCTTGGCCAGATAATTGACAAAATGCGCATACCATGGTGTAGTGGAAACGGCTAACAATTGTTCATCCACAAATTTCTCATTGATTTCATGTGAATCATCCACACCTTCCAAAGGAATCCTCGATAAGTGATCCGCCACCACATTTTCACACCCCTTCTTATCTCGGATCTCCAAATCGAACTCTTGTAACAATAAGACCCAACGAATCAAATAGGGTTTTGCATCTTTCTTCTCCATGAGGTAACGAACCGCACCATGATCCGAATAGACCACAACCTTACTTCCCCATATGTATGACCGAAACTTATCCAAGGCGTACACCACCGCGAGTAATTCTTTTTCAGTAGTGGTGTAATTCAATTGTGCCTCGGATAACGTTTTGCTTGCATAGTAAATCACCACCGGATTCTTATTAATTCTTTGACCCAAAACTGCTCCAATCGTGGTATCACTTGGATCACACATAATCTCAAAAGGCTTCGTCCAATCCGGCGGTTGCAAAATCGATGCTTGCACGAATTTTTCCTTCCAAACATCAAATGCTTGCAAGCAGTCATTAGTAAAATCAAATGCAACATCTTTTAGAAACAAATTGCATACAGGTTTAGTAATCACACTAAAACCTTTAATAAATCGCCGGTAAAACCCGGCATGCCCCAAAAACGACCTTACCCCTTTTACATTTTTCGGTGGTGGTAACGAAGAAATAACCTTAATTTTTGCTTTATCCATCACCATTCCCCGACTTGAAACTACATGCCCCAACACAATACCCTCTTGTACCATGAAAATGACTTTTCTTCCAACTTAAAACCAAATTAGTCTCGATGCAACGTTTTAAAACTTTTTCCAATTCATCAAGACATCTTTCAAAAGTTGACCCAAAAATGGAAAAGTCATCCATAAATACCTCAAGTGAATCCCCAACCATGTCCGAAAAAATACTCATCATACATCGTTGGAACGTGGTCGGGGCATTACACAATCCAAATGGCATTCGCCTAAAGGCAAAAGTGCCATATGGATATGTGAATGTGGTTTTGTGTTGCTCGTCAAGATGGATTGCAATTTGATTATATCCCGAGTACCCATCCAAAAAACAATAGAACCCAAAAACTTTTCAATAATTTGGTCAATAACAGGTAATGGAAAATGGTCTTTTGAAGTAGCCGCATTTAAGTTCCTATAATCAATGCACACTCGCCACCCGGTTACTGGTCGGGTGGCGATTTGTTCACCACTTTCATCTTTAATTACCTGAATGCCGGCTTTCTTTGGGACTACCTGTGTTGAACTTACCCATGCACTGTCTGAAATGGGATAGATGATTCCCGCATCCAACCTTTTGATAACTTCCTTTTTCACCACCTCTCGCAAATTAGGATTCAACCTTTTTTGAGTTTCCCGAGTAGGCTTTGCATCATCCGTGGTGATGATTTTGTGCATGACTATAGATGGACTAATACCCTTCAAATCGGCTATAGTCCGCCCAATCGCCGCTTTGTGAGCCTTCAAAACATCCAACAATCCCTCTTCTTGAGCCTCATTCAAGTTAGAGGCAATGATAACCGGCAACGTCTCACCTTCTCCCAAGAACACATACTTGAGATGACTTGGCAATTCTTTCCATTCTACCTTGGGAGGACAAATCAACGAAGGTTTGGTATCAGAATTGATCTCTGTTGGTAAACTCTCAACCTGATGAGTCCATGGTGGTCTTCCATCTTGCAATGCCAATACCTCTTGTTTCTTTTCCTCTAACTCCAATGCACAAATGTGAACCTGTTTAGAATCATCACAAACACAAACATCCAACATACCTTCCTCATACTCGTGTGGTACACACCCATCTATGATATCTGTCATAAAACATTCTTTACTAGCCAATGAATAAGCAACATTAGTAAACACATTTAAACGCATTTTTATATTTCCAAAGGCCATGTCAACTGTACCAAACCGGCAGTCAATAATAGCATGAGCAGTATTTAAAAATGGTCGACCCAAATTAACGTTTTGTTGTTGTGTTGGGTCAACCGACGAGTAATCCAGAACCAAAAAGTCAACAGGATAATAAAATTCCTCTACTTTAACAATAACATCCCGCACAATCCCGCGAGGAAGTTTGTGAGACAAATTAGCCAATACAACTGTGGTCTCAACTCGTTTAAGTGGACCAAAATCGTATTGGTCATACAAACCCCCCGGTAGGATACTCACACCCGGTCCAAAATCCAATAGTGCCCGTGACATTTGAAAGTCACCCACTTGAATGTTAATCAAGGGCGCTCCCGGGTCTTGAAGATTAGGTGGAAGATTACCCTTTAGAATTTCACTCACTCGTTCAGTTAAATCAACCCGTTTAGGAACCTTTTGTTGTCTAGTCTGAGTACACAATTCTTTTAAAAATTTTGCATATGCGAGTACTTGTTTTATTGCCTCAAGTAAAGGAAGATTAACTTTAACCTGTTTAAATACCTCCCACATCTCCTCCTTTTGAGGACCCCGTTTTAAAATCACGTTTTTCTTACCCGGATCGATCAAAGTTGAAGGAAATGGAATTGGAACCTCTCCCACTTCCTTACTTTTATCATTTAAAAGTTCATTTTGATCCGACTCTTTGCTTGAAAACGTGGATGGCTTAGGGGGTTGAATGGGTGAAGATTGTTCATCTTCACTTTCTACTCCCGTCACATCCTCTACCACACCTTCAACTAATTCCGGTGTAGTATTGATTTTATACTCCTTACCACTTCTTAAAACACTTACCTGATTAATCGGCACATTGCGAGAAGTAGTGTGAGTAGGGTTCACCTTGGTGTCACTCGGGAGTTGACCTTTGTTCTTCTTCAAATTGGATACTTTACTTGCAAGTTGGCCCATTTGAGTTGTTAATGATTGAATGGCCTTGTCACGAATTTCATCCTTTTGTACACGAGCTTCATCCAACTGATTCCTCTTTTGCATCTCTTGCTGCATCGACTTTGACATGTCCATCACTTCATTCCCACTTGATGAACCTTGACCCGAAGACCCACTTTGATTACCACCCGTTACTTGAAATTGACCTTGATTTCCTTGATTGAAGTATTGTTGACGGGGGATAAAGGTGGTTTGAGAAGTCCCTTGGAAATTCGGATTGAGTTGAGTTGCTTGATTTCCATAACGGAAATTTGGATGATTTCTCAACCCGGGGTGGTAAGTTTTGAGTTCATGTTGAAATTCCGATTACCACCCCCTTGACCTTGAAGTGCATTCACCTCTTCGACTTGTGCTTGCCCTACCGTACACACATCAGCCCCATGACCCAACTCATTATAATTGGTACAAACATCAATTCTTTGATTAGTAGTTTGTACCCTCACATCTTCCACGTCATGAACTTGCGGTCTTCCAATTGCCGGTCTCGCTCTTCTTGCAGTTTGAGCTTTTCTCTTTGAAGTGACCGACATCTGCTCCAAGAATGCCCAATCATCTTGTTCATAATTGGTACCAAATGTACCATTTGTGATTGACATTAAATCCCTCTCATCTTGTTCATTCAACCCCTCATGAAAAGCATTTAACAACTCTCAAAGAGCTATACCATGGTGTGGACAATTCTTGATCATCATGGTGAACCTTTCGAATGCTTTATGAAACATTTCACCCGATTGTTGTTGGAAAGACCTCAAACTTCGTCTCGCATCATTAGTCTTTTGGGCCGTATAAAATTCTTCCAAAAACCTTTGTTGCATTTTGGCCCAAGTGTAAATTGATGCGGATGGTAATGTGTAGAACCATCTTTTCGCCTTATCCTCCAACGAAAATTGAAACAAAACCAATTTCACCTCATCCGGTGAGGAACCTTGACCCCCAATCGTGTTGCAAATAGAGTCATATGCCTCCAAATGAAAATAGGGTTCTTCCGTTGCTAAACCCTTATACTTCGGTAAACTTTGGAGCGCATTGGTTCTCACTTCAAATGTTCTTCCTTGGTGGTTTTGAGGAATAACCACCGGAGATGGGTTATTGGTGATAATTGGTCGAAAATGAGCCTCTATTCCCCTAACAATTTCCCTTGCATGTCTTCTTGGTACCCCCAATGGTACTCTTGGTTGACCCATTTGTCAGTAAACAGGCCTTTGTTGCATATTCTGTTGAACTTGTGGTTAGGGATTTGGTTGTTGGAATTGAGGTTATTGATAATGCGGTTGTTGTGGAACTTGTTGCAATGGTTGTGGTTGTTGTATTTGATTGACATGTGGTCCACCCCATTACTGCACTTGTTGTTGCGGTTGAAAGTTGGATCCATACCCAAACTGCCTTTGAATCCTCAACTGATTCCCATCAACCCCACTTGCATATCCTTCTTCGTACTCTTCATACCCTTCATTGCCATCACCATACCGTGGCCCACCAAACAAATGCGGGCCCAATCTTTGACCCGGTGAAGTATGGATTATGGGTGGGTCTTGGGTAAACGTGTATGGTTGTTGATAAGGTGGATTTCGTTGAGATTGGAAGGATGATTGTTGTGGTGAGTTTGATGATTGTCCTTGAATAGGCATGACATTTGTCAAGGGTGGGAGGTCAGCTGGTGGCTGAAAGCTAAACGCAGCTGAAGTAGGTTCACTTGTGGAATTGGTGGTGGTAATGGGTACATTAGATGGTGGGTTTAGTGAATTAATGGGTGGTGGCATCTGCGGTAAGGTTTGTTCTGAAGCCATGATTGTAGTGTCAGTTTCTCGACTATTTGTGCTTGGAGACCCAATAACCTTGTTTTCCCTCTATAGAATCCGGTTCTGACTAAAGGTTCTCTCGATTTCAGGATCAAACGCTAACGGTGATGAAGACCGAGAGCGTCTTGTATGCATATACCTGTAAGTACCTGCACACTAGCACAACCCGCGTAAAACTGACAATAACAATTTAAACAAAAACTACAAAATTAACACACGTTTTGCACTACTCCCCGGCAACGGCACCAAAATTTGACACGAGGTCGAAGACTCGCGTAAAAATAAACCAAATACAACTAATTAGATAGTGGTAAATGGGTGTCGAACACGAAGAGTTTGTGGAATATGCGTTACTGAGTAGCTTAAAATTAAACTAATATAAATGTAAATGACATGAAGTAATTTTCAAGTTGGTTTTTTTATTAGATTTTAAGAACTAAATTAGCTAATACGGAAGTTGTAAACAATTGATCGAACAAGTATTTCTCTTGGAATTCGGGTTATCACGCAACACTCTTGATAAGGTTCAATGGATAAATCATAATATCTTGATTTTTTGTAAATGTGATTATTTGTGATTAATCAAGAACTAAGTACTCAGATTACTAGAACGCGAGGTTGTTACTTGTTAATCAATCAATATGTTCTTAACCCTAATTCCTTCTACTAAATCTCAATTGTCAATGACACCAAGAACGTATAGAACGAAACTAGGTTTAACATCAACAATTAGATAACCAATCCAATTCAAGAACAATAAACATAAGTGTATCGTGAATAACCTTACATCCAAGAGAAACACCAAAGGGTTTAGCCACACATGATTGACATCATTGATTCAATCTTTAATCCAAAAGCAATCAAAGATTATAGTGTTAATATTCAATTAAAATCACCCAAAATATTGTTTCAAGGCACCAAAATCACCCCACACAAATGTCTAGATCGGAATATCCTGAAAAGGATCTCAAAAGCCCATTATAACATCAAATTGGAGTTGTAACCGTCACCAGCGTGCAGGCCCCACCATAAGCTACGGTGGCCACCGTAGCTTACGGTGGCTTTGAAAACCACTACGGTAGGTTCTAACTGTTTACGATAGGAAGCTACGGTGGAACCCTACCGTAGGTTACGGTGGCTACCATAAGCTACGGTAGCCTCAGCTCCAACACACTTGATCTTCTTTGACTTGTTGACTGCCATCGCCAACTCTCGAGTCCTTTGCTCCTCTCCATCATAGTTCACTTGAATCGCCATTTTTAGCACTTGTACCTACAAACACACGACATAGTGTAGTAATCCAAATTCGTGAAATTAAACATGAACGCATACGTTTTAACGAGAAATACTACACTTAAGGGTGGTTATACAATCCACCCGTCAAAGGACCAAAAGTATTTATGAAATAAGTAATGGGAAAATAAGATAAAGAAATGAAGGCATTTTTATGCTAAGGAAATAGGTATGGAAATTCCATCCCACATGGAAAGTGGTAAAGAAAATAAAGCACTTTATAAGGAGAGAACATTTCATGGTAATGTTCTTGTATGGCTAACCACTCTCACTAGTCCTAACGGAGGGTGCGAAGCACCCGACGCGCACGTGCACGGACACGGACTCGGAGGATGGGCGTAATGTGGCGTTTTGATGGCGCACTTTGCACTTCGCACGCTTGCATCGCCGCGAGCCGCCTTTGTATTTTTGGATGGTGAGACGAAATCAAGATATGGCAAGTTACCAAAAGATCAGGGACTAAAAATGAACAGATTGGAAATTTTGCATCTTCGCGATACGCGAAGAATCTTAGTTGCATCTTCGCGATACGTGATGATGCAGGACAAATCATGGGACACGTGGTAGGCCGAAGTGACACATGGCGACACGTGGCAGCCTACGCGATGACTCACCTAAGCTAGTGCACCTTCGCGATACGCGAAGATGCACAAATTCAGGCTATAAATAGGCAGCCATGGGGATGAAGTCTCCATCACATCACCCACACTTTACCTCGATTTTCGTGCCATTACCCCAACAATTCCGATGCGTTAGTTGTCTAGAAGTACGTACAAGTAGAAGTGCTACCCACCCAAAGTTTAATCATTTCGTAGACAAGCCATACAAGGTTGGGGTTCTGCCCGATTATTTTATTATATATGGCTTAGACCCTAGTCGAGGGTATAGTCTATACCTTGATCAGATATTAAGTGAAATATAGCTTTCATAAGATAAGATTATGAATAAAATATTATTCTTTATAATAAAGATATTTCTTATGAATAAAGGAATGGGATATATATACGTTTCTTCATGATAAAGAAACGTAGTATATATATATGTTTTATAAAATGAAATGAATATCAAGGTAAAGGTTATGGAAATAGACTTAAGGTCAGTAGCTAGATTGTAGATCTAGTTATTTATATAATGCTACTCTCGTACTATAGGTCCAAGATAAAGATCAGACATCTGTTGGTGAGAAATCTTGAAATCAACAAAAGGTGAATACGTCCAAACCTTTTTATAGTATGAAATGTTTTATGACGTGAATACGTCTATGTACTGTCTTTTTGGAAAGATTATTACTCTTATAAACTATGGACTGCTATCCATATGTAAAGAGTTATGAAAATATTTACATGAGGGTTGATTCAAATCCTCTAAAACGTTTTGATATAAGGTAGTACTAAACACTCAGGCTAAAATACACATGTGCCTGGATCCTTACATATATGTACTGTAGTGGGCACACTACAGACATACTAACCATGAGGCAAGTGACTGTCTCTAGGGCGAGTGAGGTCCGATTATGTGGTTTGTGCGTATATTTAGTTCCGATGAGATGGGATTGAGACCCACTGAGTCGTTGAACGCTATTGGTGTTGTGTCTTAACGAATTGTGAAAACATTTTTGAGTCAACGTGTTCACCAGCATATAGCTGACGTATTTTGAAATTGTTTTCAGGTAACCAGGAATAAGGAATAGTGATGGATATGCCAGTGGAGATAGAAGAACGCTAGGCATAGTATACAGTTGGTGACTCAGCTAATTTTGTAATGATGCCTATGTAAAACTTGTTTTTTTTTAAATAAGTAATTTTGTAAAACAATCAAGGGTATTTAATTCCCTATGTTATGAAAGTAAATATTTTAAAATAACATTTTCCGCTGCAAACTTTGATAAACTGACAGAAACGGTACCAGCTGTGAGTCACACGCCTTGGCCCGAAGGCAGGGTGTGACAATAGATCATAAGAGATATCCCTTACGTGATAGATATTATAACATACTGAGATAGACCTGAAGAGACATTAGTTTTGTTCTATAAGTATTAACTTAAAAGGGTCTTTATACATGTAACACACAATAATGCTCTCCTTCAGAGGATAATAGGATCATTGAGATTATTTCCTTGTGCTTCATTAAGTAGTAGCCTTATGTAGGTACAAGTCTATACTCGTTCAGATATTACTCAAATTGCAATACACTAGATATGTCTAGATTAATGCGAAACATCTAAAAGAATATTGAAATCTCTTAAAAGGAAACGAGGGGCTATAATTTAAAAGGATAAGTGAGAATTCAAACCGGTTGATTACTCTAAACTTCGTCATATTCAAAAAATAAGAAAATGTAATTTTCGGGATATATTCTTATGTCAAAAGGTAATCTATCTCATGGAGGAATCATAATGAACTGATAACAACAATCTAAATTTTAGCGACATAATATGTTGATTAAATCTCAACGCAATTGTCAATAAATGCTATTGAAAATTTATCATTAGACTCATAAGTTTATTAACTCCATATAAAGTATATATTGAAGACTTATTGTGATAAAGTCAGCTACCATGTTTTCTCAAATAGTAATAGGTCGAGAGGTGTTGCGTTAAATTTTGATATGAAATAAATTATTCGTTTACGAACGAATTGAGGAAACTAAATTCTCATATCGAATACATTCATGATATGCTTAAGGATCCTATAACTAAAGGTCCATTACCCATAAGTCTTATGAAAGCGCTCATATCGAATAATATATCGTTATATGAATGACTAATTTTAATTGACTAATTATTAATTTTCCTCATCAGTTTTGATTTTATATGTCTCTTAATATGTTCTGCATGCATAATGACATATAGACAAATTAGTATACAAATAAAATATTTTGAAGGGCTTACTTGAAAATTTTGATCATAACTACTTAGATTTTAAATAAGTACTGCAGTATGATTAATGGGGGTCTTGAGCTGATGTTCAATTCAATGACTGTATTTCTCTGCTCCAGTTTGACTTTAAAGCTAAAGTGAGTGTTCAAGTCTGCAGACTAATCTAATGCTCATAATAAATGATTATTCTGCCAAGTGTGAGAATGTAAGAATAAATATATGGATATGTATATTTATATATGGCCATCATTATCATTTATATAATAATAGATCAAAATAATTAAATTATACCTTATTATTATATTAGCTAAGTAATTGTTGATGGACCATATTACCCTTTCTTGCTAATCAAGAGTTTCCCCTTGGGTGTGTATAAATATATGGAGAAACTTAAAACATTATAAGAAAAACTTAAACCTCACATAATAAATTCGTGACCCCTTTTCTCTCCATATTTTCGGTTTCTCAAGAACCCTAATCCCCATCACTAATATACATCTTAAAGGGGAACGCGACCAAGCTGACAATTATGTTGTCTGGATCATTCTCATCAGCCGTGGCTACTCTCTCTGCTATAACAGGTATGTTTTAGTTATAGGTTTATCATAACATTCATGTTTTCTATTACATACGTGAAGAACTGATCAACATATCGTAACAAACGCAGCCGATACTGATCAAATTCGTGTCGACTAATCGTCGTAACGCTCGGGTTTTACCAATGCCCATATTTCAACGCTGGGGTTGTGCCAGTTGTCCGACGCAACGCGTCAGGTAGAAAAACTAGTTACATACATATTTGGTATTCAGTATCCATTCAAACTTAACAAAACTTACTTTTAAAAAATAACCTATATACTCTTTACCAAAATGGAATTGGAATAGCTTTGACTGATCAATGGGGCGAACAAGGTAGGTTTCGGGTGAGATTAGGATTGTTAGAGGAAGGGTGTTGCGTTTTTGTTGACACGACTTAGTGAAAAAGGACCAACTTTGTTGCCTGTGAGCAAACTGTAAGATCTAAGTGTAACATCCTCATCCCGATAGTAATACAATTTATTTTAGTTATTGTGTCGTGAGACGCCATTTAGACTAATGAAATATTTAAAGAAAGGTTAATGGACTTGAGAGTGGTTATGGGCCTAAAAGCCTTTGGGCTTGCCTATTTAAACCCCTAAACCCTAATTTCCATCCTTATCCTCATCATTCCATCATCATTTTCATTCAATCCTAGATTTTAGAAGATTCGTTTAAAGGTTTAATTAGTCGAGATTTAATCAAATCCGTAAGGTAAACATTATAAGCATTCATTTTCATTTCATTCTCTTTTGTTACGATTAATAACAAACGAGCCTATAAACCGAGCTCAAACGGCTCTCATGAACCTTAAATGGACCATCCACGGACCAATCAACCTAAGACAAACCGTAATCGAACCTGAATCAAGCCATCTTAAACAAGGACCAATCAACCTAAGACAAACCGTAATCGAACCTGAATCAAGCCATCTTAAACAAGCACCGATTAAAAACGAAATCCTGTTTAAACGAACAGGATATAGATATATATAAATATACACATGTGCATACAAATATGAACAAACAGATACATGTGTGGCATAAACAGAAACTGAAGTGAAAACCCAACTTGAAACGGGATCTAAGTTCCGACAAGGGAGGGTCTCCGGTGAATGGAAAAATATAAACAGGACCCGAGATGGACCCAAACTTCAAACAACGGAACCTTAATGAAACCAGATCCAAACCCCACTGAACCTTTGCGACATAACCGGATCCAGTCGCACGTGCTCTGATGCGACTCAAACACATCATTCGCGTGACATGCGAATCATTCAGATGTGAAAACCTTAAAGCGAATGGATTAAGTTCGCATCCCGTGCGAAATCCGGGTATGCGAATGAACCCGTGCGAAATCCGGGTATGCGAATGAACTCGTGCGAATCCCGACACGAATGGAATGGTGCGAGATGATGTGACTTCTGTGGTGGCTGGAGGCAGTGGGGGAGACAGCGGTGTAGTGCCGTGAGTAAGTAAGAAAAGTGAATAAGGTGAATTAAAAGGATGAGGGTGGTGCTCAACTCAGCCTCCTGTGCCCCTGTTCCGTCGATATTATGGCCGGAAGGTGTGGCGGCGGCGGCGGTGAGGCGATGGGTATGAGGGAAGAAGAAGATGATTGAGAAGGAAGAAGGGAGGGGGGTATGCAGGTCATGTTTAAAGTGATTAGGGTTGGGGGGTGTTATTATTATTATAATAATAATAATAATAATAATAAATTTAAAGAATAATAATAATAATAATAGTAACAAAAATAGTAAAGATATTATATATGGAGATGAGGACTTGGACAAACCCGAACCCGAGACCCGTAACCCGCCTCAAATAAAGAAAGGAGATAATAAATAAGGTTAGCTTATAAGGAACGAATAAGAACCTAACCGAGCATGAGTCAAATGTGAACCCGGAATGAAGCCGAACTCGTTTAAGGAAATGTTAACCCTTAAACGCGTTAAGGATGTGAATCAATAATAAAGGAATAAGCATAACAATACATATATAAATATAATTATAAAATAATAATAAGAGATCCTTAAGAATGCAAACTAATGAAGTCGGTTCGCGAGTAAAATAAGGTTAAAGTATACTAAATTATTAAGATTGGTTTAAGAAGGCCACATGCCAGTTTGGTTAACTTAAAAGTTAACTTAAGAGAATGATTAATAAACAAATAAAGGAAATTAATATGTGTGTATTATTAACAGTTAGTCGTGCTCAGTTGAAGAAAGGAATTACTATTAATTCAAAAAAAGGAATCGTCTCCAGGTGAGTTCTAGCCCCTTTTTTCCTTTAAAACGTTTTTGGGGCTGTATGCATACTCGTATGTGAAAGAATAGACATGTGTAACTTTAGTTAAAGAAGTATATCTTGTAAGAACGTGTTTATATATTAATTTGCTAATATATATTTGAATGTTTGAATGATAGCTGATAGAATTGAAAGAGTTAGGGAGCAAGCCCTACTAATACTTGTGTAGAGTGTATGGACGGAAAAGCACATGCACGAACACAATAAAGGACTAAAAGCCTATACTGTGTTCGGGCACGTGTTGTGATAGTAATGTGGTCTAGTTACGGATACAATGAATAGGTGGTCTAGTTATGGATACAATGAATAGGTGGTCCAGTTATGGATACAATGAATAGCTGGTCCAGTTATGGATACAATGAATAGGTGGTCCAGTTATGGATACAATGAATGGCTGGTCCAGTTATGGATACAATGAATAGGTGGTCCAGTTATGGATACTAAGTACAGTAGCTATTAATTATGTGTGAACATGTAGTACGATTGCATGGCATGATAATTTTAAATGCATAGATATATGTTGTGTAAATGTATGGTCCAGCTATGGATACTAATTGTATGGGTAAAAGTCAATGGATAGAACAGAAAGAAGGTAGGGGACAAGTCCTATCAAATACACGCATAGAATAATAATATGGATATTAATGGGAATGAATGATTGCATGTTCATGCGTAGAGCCTTCGGGCCTCATGCACACGCAACAAGTTAGGATGGTAAATCCATTTTAGTTTGATATAGGTTGATTACGAGTAAGAATAGAATGTTTGATTATGAGCAAGTACGTATGAGACTAGTTATAGACGAGTGTTACATTGCGCATGAATAAAGAATGTGAGTTAATTATAATTCAAAATTTTATGAAAAAAAAGAATGTTAGAACTCACTCAGCGTGTATCTTACTTTTAGTATGCATGCATGTATTATTGATGACGTAGCAGGCTTGGGGCGCATACGAGGCTATCCATATTGAAGACTAGATAGAGAAAGAAGTTGTTTTATAAATGTTTTAAATGTCCACTGCGATTTGTATAGACTTCTGCTGTAACAAACTGAGTTTATGAGTAAATCCAACACCGAATGTAAGGCTACCGGGATCAGGACCTTACACTAAGGGTGTAGTTTCTCATACTTAAGAACAAAATCTATGAAAATGATACTACGTTTTAAATTATTCTTGTAAGAGGCAAGCCTAATTGTAACGAGGAACACAATTTTGAGTAGTGGAAATAGCCTCTTTAATGAAAGTGTAGGGATGCCTACATCAGGCCCAAATTGGTCCAGAAAATCCCACCATGTATTCGGATACTTGCGTACTGATTTTACCTATTTTATTATTAAACTAGGAATTGAACTAGGATAGAGACTGTGTGATACACGGGTGGTTAAAAAAATAAAACAAAAAAATTAACTTTAATAATATACATAATAGCATATCTTGTGAATCTATACTAATTAAGAAAAAAATAAGTTTAACATCAATTCATCAGTAAGAAAAATAAAACCCATAGGTGTCTTCTTGAGAAGGGTCAAGGGTCCTGTTCGGGTTTTCTTTTAAGTGTCTATTTTACGATCCCGGTCTATAACTAAATATTTTCCCGGTTAATTAACAACGAAATTTAGGGGATTCTAGCCTATGTAGTTTTCTCATCATCATCTGATTTAATCAACAAACTTGTGCTTTCGTTTAGTTTACTTGTTTCTTAAATTAGTTTTTAATAATAATTTTAAATTAGTATTTTAATTAAAAACCCCATTAAACAAATATAAATAAATAAGTCGTGTCTGTAGTTGTGTCTAATTAGCTAATAAACGTAGTTTAAAGAGTCTCGTGGTTCGATATCCGGACTTATTTAGCTTTACAAGAGTCGATCAGTTCACTTGCCTATTAGTAGTTTAGTCGAGTTTTAGAGAGTCTAGAGTATTACTTAGTGTCTAGATTAGCGTAATTTAGTTAATAATTATTAGACTACTTTTAGCACATCAAGTTTTTGACGCCGTTACCGGGGACTCTTGGCGATTGCGTTCATTAGCTTTGATTAGACTTGCTTGATACATACGTGCTATTTGTATTTTGTTTGTTTTTGAGTCATAAGAGTTAGGTTAATATAGTTTAATTTAATTGTTAGTTTTATTTAGGAGTCTTTTTGTAGAGTCTATATTCATTTTATGTAGGTTCCCTGGACGGATCACACGAGATATCTCGGTCTACTCAGGTGCGGAATCCCTGCGTAGATCGTTACGAGCGTAGAAAGCAAATCAAACAAACACACACGAATAAACCGAAACACGTTATATATTAATAACCGAACTCACGTGATATGAATCACTGATACAGACTCTCGTCAACTCGATCGACTCAAACGACTAACTTCTTAACCCCCACAAAACAAGCCGTAACCTATATATAAATACACGACAACTTCGCCTGATATGTTCAGGCGAAGTTGTCCATAACTTCGCTTGTTCAACAAGTTCGCCTAGGCGAACTTGTTAACAACTTCGCTTAAACAAAAACATAAATAACATTACAGACTCGATTACAGACACTAGACTATGAACTACTGACATTTATGCACCAACAGACTCCCCCTTGGCAGTAGCTTCATATCTTGATCTTTAAGCACTTGTCTCGTAATCTTCACGCATGCACTCCTTCTCTAACACATACTGTGACTACTCGCTGATACTTCCTCGCTTCGTCTTTCCAAGCAGGAATATAGAATATCTTCTTTTCATTCAACACTTGCAGATCAGCTTTCGATAAGTTAACAAGATGCATCGGATCATACACCCTCAGCACTTCTTGTTCGTCTTCGTCTTCCATCACGGCTTCAGCAGTCTGGCAATCAACATACCACCATTTAAGATTCTTCAACACATCTTGAGGCATAATCTTCATTGGAACCTCCTTAATGCATCGAATCGGTTTGTACTTCATTACCATCCATGGCTTGCCATCTGCTCTCATTCCCCTTTCTTTATCTTCCACTAGCTTTCCCTTCTGTGGCTTTAATAACTCAAACTTCTTCTCTTTTATGCTTTCTTTCCACACGATCTTCCCAATAACCCTTGCCATGTTGTCGTCGCTTCTATTGATCAGCCCCAATCTAGCCAAATCCTTCACCTCACATTCCGGCAATGTATTGAGAGATCTCAACGTTCTTTTAAAATACTGAATCCCATCAAAACGTTTCACCACAAACAACTTTATCTGTTCATCATATAGCCAACAAATAATTCCTTTCTTCGACTCAGCATAGCCTTTGATATTATAACTCTTCTTGAACATGGTTGGAACAGCAGGCTTCTTAGTTTTAATAAACCAATGAGCACAGCCTTCCTTCCACCTAGGCTGCTCCTCCCACTCAGTCTCATCATTTTCCATCTCAGTACCCATATCTGCTTTCTCAACATCTGGGATCTCGTGTTCAACATTTTCTTCAATTATTTCACCTTCTTCAATCTCATCTTCAATCACAATCTGTGCTCCAATCTTCTCAATCTCCTCAATAGGCAGCACATCATCATCAAACATCACATCATCCTCTAGCATATCATCATCTAATTCTTTCAAAGCATCAATCACATTATCTTCATCATCAACCATCACCACCTCATCACCACCAACTGCACCTGCAGACTCCCCCTGAGCTGTGGAAGTCCCAAGAGCTTGAGTAGTTCTTGGCAACTCACCACCTGCACCTTTCGGTGCATTGGGATCATCGTCTCTGTCATTTCTCTTCTTCGTCCTTAACTCGTCGCCTCTACAGCCTGTCTCCCCCTGAGATGCCAAGAACTCCTTCATAGCATCTATAATTCGCCCATGTTCAACCAAGAGGGACGACTGTAGTTGATTCTCTGCTACAAGGCGCTGAATAGCCTGGTTCTGGATGAAGTTTATCCTCGATTGCTCTGCCACGACCCGTTCAAGTGCAGCTATTCTCTCCGAGTCTGAGAGGGTTGCATCGAAATCAAACCTCATGTTAGATATGTCTTGAGTATACTCAGCAGGGATCTCGAATGTAACCGGGACATCAGAAGCAGTTGTGGACGTAACCGCAGGTGGTAGACTCTACAAATTGTGCCACCACCTCTGAATGAGTAAGCGTTGGAGGTGGTAACGACACAATCTCCAGAGTCTTCGTCTGTAGTGTGATGGATGGGATGCCGACAGCTGACGTAGCCACCACGGGAACATCCGCGGCGCTTGTAACCTGTACAGAAGTAGGAACAATCGACATACCTGACAGTGCGGATGGAGCGAAACGTACAACCCTTGAAGTCTCTCCAGCTCCCATACCTGCACCTGTCCTTTCACGTCTCGAACGTCTAATCAACTTGTGAATATCCTCTTCTTCTTCTTCTGACTCAGTATCATCAACTGTCCTCTTTCTCTTCCCAATCGTCCTTTCTCGTCTCACCAACATCCTTCTCGCCTCATCCATAACGTCATCAAGATCTGAGTCAGCCACCGTCGTAGCTGCTCTAGTAACATTCACTTCCCGAACCTGTGAAGCAGAAACCTGCACCTCTTCTTGTGGATCAAAACGGTCCATGTCGAAGAATCCTTGGCCGCCAAATGCAGCATCAAGGTCTACATCCTCCTCAGCCGACAACACAGGCACAGTAGGTACATCTCGAGTTGCTCCTACCTGTTGTGGTTGAGGGTCTCTGAACTCATCCCCCCGAGCTGGCACATACCCCGGGTTTATTAAGAACCCAAAGAGTGGAGTATGCCTTGGACGACGTTCAGGCTTGCTCCTCGCACTCGAAGTACGGCATTGAGCAAAGATACGTTTGCTCACACTCTCCACGTATCGTATTGGGCGTCGTTGTGGCAAATTTGGAGCCACATGGTTCAAGATCATCTGGATGAATCTTGGATACATTATGAACCGCTCACGAGCCATCGCCCTCCTCTGTCTGTCGATCTCATAAAAGACCATCTGACTAAAGCTATAACGTTTGTTATAAGTCAGAGCAGTCATTGCTGACTGCATGGTCGCACCCATTTCGTCAGTACCCGCCTTCCTCCCAGACATACACACAATCATGACGTGCATGAGGAAGCGCCACTGATCGAGCAGGAACCCCTTCCGTCTCTGGGTATCGCCCAAGGGACCAGAATATCCCATTCGTAGGAATGCTCCATCACGAAACGGAGCCACAAACTCTGTAGGGTCATTCCTAGTCTCCTCACCGAACCGTAAAGCCACCCGTATTTGTTCAGACGAGAACTGAACTTCTTGGTTGTTGACGGTTGCTCGCATAACCGGGGGCTCAACATGGCAATCGTATTCCACCGTCTGCCAGAAATCCTCGATATTGGGTAAGGATATTGGTAGAGTCGTCGTGATTGCGTGGAATATCCTCGAGCGAAGGAGGAATGTGATTATCTCGCGGTAATCCTCCACACCACTCGCTTCCGGGTCTAAGGTGATGAACATGTTGTGACCCGGGAAGAATTGTCTCTGATTATCTCCATCGTCACCTCCAGCACCTGCTATTGCAGCCATATCTCAAACAAACGAACCAGGTTAGATATACGTTAAGGTTTAACACAAGTTCGCCTATTACCATGAGCGAAGTTGTGATAACTTCTGTATAGGCGAAGTTAAAGTTGGGGCGAAGTTGGGAACAACTTCGCTTCATCTTTAAGTTCGTCTAATAATTAAAAAATTAAAAGGTCCAGGCGAAGTTAATGTTAACTTCGCCTCACCACAACATCGCCTCAGGCGAAGTTTAGACTCAGGCGAAGTTACGGATAACTTCGCCTAAACCTTAAGTTCGCCTGAATCTGAATCGGCGACAGTGAGATCGATTCAAACATCGAAAATCTGGTGTTTCGGCCAATTTAGACGATTAAGGAGACTAAAACACATGATAGTAAAGTAATCCGGACGATCAGTTTGTTCATGAACACGTAAAACAAGTTTTGAAATCGGGTATAGGTTTCGAACATCCGAGGTCGTTAACCGGGTGTCAAAACAACCTAGGATTAACAACATCGAACATCGAGTATAAGATATAGAAGCCAAACACACCTTGAATACTGATTGAAATCGGAAACAGATAATCGGATGAAAAACAGATTAAGTTCGCTGTGGTAATCGAGGATAAGTTCGCTGATATTTCAAATAATGAACTGATGACCTTTGAAAATCCTTATATAGGGGCGAAGTTATACAGGCGAAGTTACGGTTAACTTCGTCTAGGCGAAGTTATTCACAAGTTCGCCTGTTTAACAACATCGCCTATATTTACAAAATCAACCCTTATAATTTGAACATTTTGCAATTAACTTTTAAAACTTCCCTTTAAAAATTAAATAACACGATCAAGTCCAAGTAACCAGTTATAAAAGCATACAACTACATAAAAAGAAAACTTTAACAATTAAAGTATAAGGGATCAAATTTCAGTCTCGATAGGGACTACTATGTTTTAGAAAAGATCCGAACAGGAATCATACTAATTACGTGACTGTCACATAGATCCGTGTTTAGCTGTATTATGACATAAAGAGACAGGTTGTAAGCAGGTAAATAACTTAAGATGGTTTTCATCGTTTCTGTGATACGAGTTAGGTTCCATTATGCCTCAAAATTTAAGTGGGCAACAACTCAGAGATTATGATGCCTCCTATCTATTCTCAAAGCGTATTTGGCTTTTCCCAAGTCACCCCGAATTGACTTCGACCCTTAGTGTCTGATTAAGTTTGTAATTACTCTTCATCTCCTTCCCGTTCTCTTTCTTACTCCATGATTAAGAAGTCTTGATATGTTGAACTCTAAAATGTTTCAATAACTCATAAGTTGTTTTTTTTTTATGATAAACATTTACATAGACTTCAGAGTAGTAACCAACTGCAAGTCCCGAATCTGGATCACTGCAGTTTCTTGAAACGCTATCTTCACGGGAATCAGAACACTTACGGGCTCGTGTATGACTGGGTAATCGCTTTTCTGCCTATCATTCGGAAAGATATATATGAAGACATGCAAAACTCATAAAGAGTTTCCACGTAAAATCAAGTAGATTTAGTTTGTATCACATCTACTTTTACGCACCATAAAAAGTTACCATGACATACAATGACTGTCCTAAAGCCTTTTAAGCCTAATAACTTCACTAGTTAAGCACACAGAATCAGTATATCTATCATTTTCCAAGGTTGGATCAATTTTCTGTTAAACATAGCTAACGAACTTCTTACGAAGTAGTAGACTTGAAAAATAATTTCATTTCCCATAAAGAAAAATTTTTGACTTCAATCGCCCCGATCAAGTCAAGTCGTCAGGTTAACGGCTATCCCGAAGATCTAATGGATCAGCTGGACCGACCACATACTAGTATGTGTCCTTCTAACTAAGTACGATGATCGACTAATTTTAAGCGAAAGAATGAAAACTCATCATAAACCGCCCCGGTCACTTTCAGTCATCTGGTTAATGGCTATCCTCAAAATCTACAAGTAGAAAATGAGGACCAAAACATATCCGAAGACAAGTCCTTCAAACTGAGGTAACCGACATATTTTAAGCGATAGTGACGTTTTTTTTTTTTTAAAATATAACATGAAAAGCATGGTTACTCGGGATTGATCATCCCATTCAGCTCGATAAGGTTTTGAAATCTCGTTTTGTCAAACGCTTTAGTATATAAATCAGCGAAATTATCAAGCGTATCCACCTTTTCAAGCACAATCAGTTTCTTCTCAGCACAATCCCGTATAAAATGATGACGTATGTCAATATGTTTAGTTTTACTATGCTTCACGGGATTGTTAGTTACTGAGATAGCAGCTGTGTTATCAATGCAAATAGGTGTAAGTAAGAAATTCAGACCATAGTCGCGCAACTGTTGTTGAATCCAAAGAACCTGGGAGCAGCAGTTGGATGCTGCCATGTATTCTGCTTCACAGGTTGAAATTGCGACCGAAGTCTGTTTCTTGCATTGCCACGACACCAATCTGCCACCAAGAAACTCACATCCTCCAGTTGTTGACTTCCGACTCTGATTGCACCCTCCATAATCAGAATCTGTGTAAGCGACTAGCTCCAAGTCTCCTCCTCTCGGGTACCACAACCCCAGCTTCGGTTTGCCCTTGAGATACCGCAAGATCCTCTTCACACCCTTCATGTGAGATTCCTTTGGGTTTGCCTGAAAACGAGCACAAAGACAAACAGCAAACATTATATCAGGCCTAGAAGCAGTTAAGTACATTAAAGAACCTATAATAGCCCGATACTGAGTTGGGTCCACATCTGCATCACCGTCTGACTCAGCACCCAATTTGTGATTGACGCAGATTGGAGTGTCGAATGGAGTGCTGTCCTCCATCTTGAAGCGTTTGAGCACATCATGGACATACTTGGTCTGATGAATGAACATCCCATCCTTCTTCTGATCAACCTGCAATCCTAAAAAGAAAGTTAGTTCACCCATAGCACTCATTTCAAACCTTTTCTTCATGACGTCCTCAAACTCCTGACACATGGAGACTTTAGATGCAGCAAAGATAATGTCATCCAAGTAGACTTGCACCAGGAGGAAGTCGCTTCCTTCTCTCTTAACGAACAACGTGCTATCAATCTTCCCTCTTTCAAAACCATTTTCAAGCAAGTAATCTGATAAAGTTGAATACCAGGCACGAGGTGCCTGATGTAGTCCATACAATGCCTTGCTCAACTTGTACACGTGATCAGGAAAGTCTGGGTCAGGAAAACCCGGAGGTTGCTCAACATACACTACCTCATCAACTTTCCCATTCAGAAACGCACTCTTCACATCCAACTGAAATACCTTCATCTTCTTATAAGCAGCGAACGCCAAAAACAATCTAATGGCTTCCAACCTTGCGACAAGAGTGAACACTTCATTATAATCAATACCCTCTTGTTGATTAAATCCTTTCACAACTAGCCTCGCTTTGTTTCTTATGATAATCCCTTTCTCATCTCTCTTGCACTTAAACACCCATTTTGTGCCTATCGCATGCACATGCTTCGGTTTTTCAACCAAAGTCCAAACTTCCATTTTCTTGAATTGAGCCAACTCTTCTTGCATAGCTTCGACCCACGAGCTGTCCTTGAGAGCCATTTGATAATTCTTCGGCTCAATCTGGCTGATAAAGCAGGTGTACAAGCATTCGTTGATTATCCCTGTCTCCTTGATGCTTGTGTAAACACAGGTGTGCTCATTCAAGCTACGTCTTGTTTGTACACCGGAGGACACATCACCAATCACATTCTCCAAAGGGTGATCTTTATGAATTCTCGTGGTCGGAACAGAACCGACATGCAAATTGTCTTCCAAGTTAGAAGAGAGCTCGTCAATGGTTATTTCATGCTGAGAGTGAAATGGATTGAAAAATTCTTCTTCAGTCGAGGTAGCAGGGGTATCGACAGCATTTGATGAGGATGGTTGACATTTATCGATCAGCTGTCTTTGCAATAGGTTTTCTTCCTCATTAAGGATCATCTTCGTAGCAACTCTCTCTTCTTCTTCAGCAATATCCAAATACGGTATGTTAAAAGACTTAAAAAGTTTAACATAGTCGAAAAACTCAGCAGGTCCGTTGCTTGGTTTTGGCGGTTGGTAACTTGTGATATCGGTGTTACACACCACCTCAACCTTGCTGGTCGATGTATTGAAGACACGTCTGTTGGGAGTCCCAACAACATAACCGACTAAGATTCCTTCATCGGCTACTTCACCAAATTTAGAATTTGTCTTCAAAATCGAACAAGGGGACCCGAATGGTTCAAGACCACTCAAGTTGGGCTTTCTCCCATGCATAAGCTCATAACAAGTTTTACCAAGTCTTTTAACAGTTAAGACTCTATTCAGAACATAACAGGCTGTAGCAACAGCTTCAGCCCAAAACACCACAGGAAGCTTCGAATCAGCCAGCATTGTTCTGGCTCCTTCAATTAATGTTCTATTCTTCCTTTCAGCCACTCCATTCTGTTGCGGTGTATACGGAGCGCTGTATTGGTGTTCAATCCCTCTCTGAAGGCAGAAGATCTCCATCTCAAAATTCTTGAACTCCGTTCCATTGTCACTCCTGATGAACTTAACCCTTTTATCCATAACGTTCTCAACTTTGGTAATCAAATTCTTCACCATCTGAGCCGTTTCGTCTTTTGATTTCAGGAAATACACCCACGAATATCGTGAGTAGTCATCAGTGATCACCAAGCAATAAGAAGTTCCTCCTAGACTTTTTGCATTCACGGGACCGAAGAGATCCATGTGAAGCAACTCCAGAGTACTGGCAATTGAATTGACTTTCTTGGTGAGATGGGATTTCTTGTGCTGCTTTCCCTTCTTGTACGCTATACATTTATCTTCAAAATTGAAATTCTTCAAGGGAACGCCCAGCACAAGTCCATTCCTGACAATGTGGTTCATCTTCCGAAGATGAATGTGCCCCATTCTCCTATGCCGCAATTCGGACTCTGATTCACTCGCTTTTGTCATAAGGCATGATTCTGCCGTGGCCATTTCAGTTGATCTCATATCCATAATATATGTATTTCTTTCACGTGGAGCCTTCATCACAATCCACTCCTCTGGTATCTGAAAACCAGGTTTCAACACAATCGCCTCATTCTTTGTGAAATGAACGGTGTACTCCTTATCACAGATCTGCGACACACTCAGCAGATTGTGCTTCAATTCTTCTACAAAGTTAACCTTCTCCAAAGTCATCTTTCCGTTTGACACCGTTCCCATTCCAGTAATCTTGCCACCACTTTCACCGGCAAAGCTCACTCTCCCTCCTTGAACAGGTTTCAAATCGTGTAACAAGTATTTGTTACCCGTCATGTGCCGGGAACAGCCGCTATCTACAACCCAAAGATTGTTGGCAGCCCTGTTCAACTGTTCCTGCACAATAACTCAAAAGATTAGAATTTAGGGACCCAAGACCAATTGGTCTTGGATCTATACATCCCAAACTTTGGCTTTCCAAAGTTAGTATCTCGGTAATTCCTGTAAGTCCCATTAGGATATCTCATTGAAGATTGATTGTGAGGCCTTCCAAACCGTTGTGAATTGAAAGAATTATAGCTTGTGGTTTGGTTATTAGCAGTGTAAAACTGAGATTTGTTTCTATGAAAACCTGAATTAGTCACATTTTTTAATTTTAAATGGTTTTCATTTTTAGCAGCATGATAATAACTATTAGGCTTATTCTCAGTTTTAGTAGGCCTCACACCTCTGAATCGCTGCTTCAGAGGGCAATTTGCAACAAGATGTCCTAATTGATTACATCTAAAACAACACCTATGCTCAACTTTTTTATCAACCGGTGTTTTAGATGTCGAGGCTATATTACCGCCCGTTCGTCTCACATATGGTGGGACGTACGGGTTTAGTGGAGTACTCCTTTTATTTGTTTTATCTTTTTCTCCACTCTTGGGTAACACAACCTCCTCTTTTGCCTTACCAGACTCGGATGACTTATCCGAATCTGACGAGACTGGACTTTGATCAGAAATTTCAACACTTGAAACAGGCGAACTTGTTTCGCCTCTACTAACATTCGGTTCTTTAACAGTTACTTTAATTGGCACTGTCTGAGCTACCTCAAAATCAACAGATTTCTGAACACTAGGGTTAAAAGTGTAATTGTGATTATAAGGTGGTGGAACCTCATGATAACCGATTCCTCCTCTCTTAGCAGAGGAACCTTGATCACTAACAAGGTGATCAAGAATAGCAGAAGAATTTCTGAACTGTTCCAGTTTTCGATTCAGTTCCACCACTTTCACCTGGTGGTCAGCAATCTGTTTTTCTCTCTCAGCAATTAGTTTGGTCTTTTCTTCCAAAACTTCATAACTTAAATCAATCACTTCAATTTTTTCAGCAAGTTTTGTTTTTAGACTTTTAACATCTTTTTCACAAGCTTTTATTTTAATTTTATAATTATTTTCTCTTGATTTAATAAAGTGATGATCTTCTTTTAAGGTTTTAATTCAGCATCCAACCTAACATACTGATCGGTTATGGTTGCTAGTTGCTCAGACAAGTTCTCACATTTTGAACAAGTTGGTTTAGAACATACCTCGGAGAGCTGGTCATTAACGTCTGCCATTAGAGCTTTTTCCTCTCCGGTAACCTTCTCACTTTCTTCAGTTTCTACCTTTGCCAAATTTGCCTGCTCAAAAGTTTCTTTAGAAAGCAGGTTCCAGTTGTATTCACCATCTTCTCTAGACATCATGGCACTATAATCTTTTCTACCCTCACTTTGCTGTGGAAACCTACCCTGACTTCGTTCCACACGCTCATTCCTGCATTCTTTTGCAAAGTGACCGTTTTGTTGACAATTGTAGCATCTCACCTTTGTCTTGTCAAACCCCGGCTTTCCACCGACAAACTTCCTTCCCGTCTTTCTCATAAACCTTTTTACTCTTCTCACGATCATGGCCATTTGCCATTGTAAATCCATTTCTTCCATATCGTCAGCATCAATCTGATCGTAATCTTCATCCAACATAGCTGGATCAACAATCGTCCCTTGAATGTAGTTCTCATAGGAAGCAATGAAAGAAGCATAGAGACCAAACTGCCCTTCAGCAGACTTGACACTCATAGGCATCTTGGAGTAGTTGTTGCTGGGAGAACTTGGAGAGCAACTACTCTTGCTTACCTGGGGTTGAGAACCACTCGATCCAGCTGCTACATAGCAAACATCCCCATTTGTGTTAACTGACACATGCCCCTCATGTGATGAGTTGGGGCCCGACTCTCCCTTTGTGTAGTAGGCAGCAAATTTAGTCTTCGATCCTGAGCTAGTGTTGACTTTAGCTCCATACATACCTGGATCTTGAACCTGATCCATAGGTGTCTCTTTTCTGACCATGTTAAGCTCAAAGGTTCTGAGCTTGTTGACTGCCGTTTCAAGATCATATGTGGGAAAGTCCTTGTCTTCCCTCATCAGCACAGTGTACATCTCCCATTTTGGTGGGAGAGCATCTAGAAGCTTCTCAACTATTTCTTCTTCTCGGTAGGAAATTGAATAGTTGCTCAATTCAGTCATCAGATGGTAATATCGAGTGATAATATCATCTAAGGATTCATTCTTCAAATACTTGAAGACTGAGAACTGGGTTTTGAGCAATTTTATCTTTGAAGCACGGATTCCTACATTCCCTTCAAATCTGTTCTCAAGAGCTTCCCAAAGCTCTCTTGCTGACGTATACTTTCTGAACGTATGAATGATCTCTTGAGGAAGAGCCATAGTAATAGCAGCATGAGCCTTACTTTCGGCCTCATACGTCTTTTTCTCTTCTTCTTCCATTTTACTATACTTTTTAATTTGATCACGACCTTCATACTCCATAACTGGTGGAATATAACCATCCTGGATGCATACCCACATCTTCGCATCCTGGTATTTGACGTATTGTATGAACCGATCCTTCCATGCAACGAAATCGGTTCCCTTCAGCAATCTTGGGGCCTTGGTAGCTGACCCTGCTTCAACTTCCATCTTCACTAACTCAGAGATGTTGATTGACGACATCTTTCCCGAAAAGTAAGAAACCTGAAAAATTAAGAGTTTTTTTTTTTTTTTAAAGTACTGTAGGCGAAGTTACGGATAACTTCGCTTGAAGTAGGCGAAGTTGTAGAGAATTTCGCTGAAGAACTTCGCTGATAACACTGCTGATTAACTTCGCTGATTCTTAACTTCGCTTGAGGTAAGCGAACTTAAGAGGTAGGCGAAGTTGTAGAGAACTTCGCTTGAGTTAGGCGAACTTGAGAAGGTAGGCGAAGTTGTGAATAACTTCGCTTAACCTTATATCTTCGCCGAAACCCTACGAACAGTGACGGCAACTTCGCCTGATGAACACGAAGTTTCTGCAGATCTGTAAATCGGATTTTAACGAGGTTTTTGACGGTGTAAAGGCTTGAACACGATGGTAAGAGGTAAGAATGATCAAAAACACAGAAAACACGTCCCGCGAATAGTCGAAACGGGACGATTTCTACACCCGCGAGAATATCCCGAACCACACAATCGAGCAAATGCTCTGATACCAATTATAGGTTCCCTGGACGGATCACACGAGATATCTCGGTCTACTCAGGTGCGGAATCCCTGCGTAGATCGTTACGAGCGTAGAAAGCAAATCAAACAAACACACACGAATAAACCGAAACACGTTATATATTAATAACCGAACTCACGTGATATGAATCACTGATACAGACTCTCGTCAACTCGATCGACTCAAACGACTAACTTCTTAACCCCCACAAAACAAGCCGTAACCTATATATAAATACACGACAACTTCGCCTGATATGTTCAGGCGAAGTTGTCCATAACTTCGCTTGTTCAACAAGTTCGCCTAGGCGAACTTGTTAACAACTTCGCTTAAACAAAAACATAAATAACATTACAGACTCGATTACAGACACTAGACTATGAACTACTGACATTTATGCACCAACATTTTATTTTGTTTTGAGTCGTAGGAGTCTAATTGTCCGTGTCTTTTATTTCTTTTGAGTCTCGCAAATATGTTTGAGATATTTTACGCTTATATGTCTATAATATGTGGGGTGCTTGGCACATTATTATACTAACCCTCATGTGCAGCCGCAAAATAATATTTTGCAGGGGCCTCCTTTGTATTATTATGATGATTTGTATCTGCAGCCTCAGCATAATCAGGGTCAATTTGATGGTCAATATTCTAATAGCAACCTTATTGAGAGTAGTGTTTCCGAGAAGATAAAGAACTTAGAGAAGTTGGCTCAATATATGGCCTCAGATACCAAACAGAAGTTAGCTGAGCATGATATCATCTTGAAAAATCAACACAGTGTTCTTACAGATCTCCAACGTACAGTAGAAAACATTGCTAGGAGACTAGATGAAGAAGAGGAAAGAGAGAGATTGAAGTTATTGGAATATGTAGAATCAGATGAAAAGATTATTCAAGTAACGGAGATGAAAATGGATGATGAAGTCCCACCTCTGGTGTCACAAGTTACTATTGATAATTACCGGAGTTACTCTGATGATGAAATAAATGAAAAAGAGAGGGATGATTATCAAAAGTCGTTAGTGAAGAAAGAAGAGATAGAGGATGAAGTGGATTTGGGAGATTCACTTGAGTTGATGTTTGGTGTTGAGGAAGAGGTTGAGAATAAGTTGACTGAGGAGGATGAGTTTTTGGGTTTGGAGTTAGAAAGGTTACCTGAGTACGATGAAATAGGTGAGTTCGATTCATAGGGTGACTTAGCATTTTTTAAATCCCTACTAAAAGATATAGAAGTGGTGGTACTGGAAGAACATCATAGCTAGCCCGCGACACTTATAATAAATGTCGCTCATAAATTAAAACCACAGGAGAATGTGAAGAGAAGAGTATATGCAAACTGAAATAATTTGCAAGTTAGAAGATGGTCTACAGGAAAGATGAAGCCATTGAAGTTCAAGAACGACTAGTCTTCTCGATACATGTCATGCATCCGGTTCATGCCAGGTAAGTTTAAATTTTGGTGGTCTGACCCGTTAAAGAGTTTTAAGACATTTTTACATTCCACCGATGAAATTTTAATGTTTAACAAGTACCTGGTGAAACTGAACGGGTTAGGTAGGGTCCAAGTCAAAGAAAAACCTCATGGTTAAGTTTAGGTGTGGGGAGGTTCCACAGAGTTTGTATAATTGTCGAGTCACTAACGTAGTCTTTTGTAGTTTTTCTTTGTTTTTAAGTTTTGTAGGTTTTGAGCTAGAAGAGTATCCCTATAAAGTATAATGCAAAATTCAAGTGTGGGGATAGAGCAGCGGAGCCGTATACTTTTTGTTTATTTATTTGCTGTTGTTATTCATGTTTATATTTATTGGCTGGGTTGGTTGGGTTTGTGAATGTTTTTAATTGCATAAATATCTATCAAATGGTTGATTTTCTAAGATAAATTTTTAGATATTGTTTGTTTTGTCACTTCCGTTCGTATACGAGAGAAATGAGATATTGGTTGTTGAGGACATTCGGAGTTGAAGGGCATTAATAAAAGAAGACTTTGGCATCATATTTCATGCGCATATTACCAGTTAAGTCTTTTCCATTATCTAGCTTGTTTACTTTTTATTTTTAAGTTTTTGTATTTTGTAATCCGACTTTATTTTTATTTTTTGTCCTTATCCTTGCATTGAGGGCAATGCAAAATTTAAGTGTGGGGATAGGATACTTGAGTCATAGTTAATTGTTTGGTTTTATTATTAATTTTTTTTTTTTTTGAAAAATGTCTTTTGAAATTAGTTTTTTGCATTTAAATGAGAGATGGGGATACTTATCGAGAATCGGTTTTTCAAACTACTAATAATAAGATATAATTAAAGAGCCCGCACTTAACTTGGGATGTGTCGGTAGGCTCAGCCTTGAGAATGAAAGGACGGTTTGATAAGTTGGTTAAAACAATAAAATATGATTTTTAGTGGGATACATGTTAAGTATGTGGAAAATACGAGATGAAAGGTCGGGCTATACTCAAGCCTCATTTTTAGTTTGATTGTAGAAAAATTATAAATTTTATAGAAATTTGAATACGTTATTATACGATGCTTGGGTAGGTTTAACGTTAGAGTATGCCATGTAGCCGGTGATATAAACTAAAATCTTGCACTTCTAGTTTTAGTGGTTAATACTTCATAGGCGTATGGTTTTATAGCCTTAAATTCTGTATTGATGGGATGCTTTGGGGTTTCGGAGACCATTGGTCTATATGCGGTTTATTATCTGGGTATTCATATTTCCTAAGTGGATTTATGGATATTAAAAAGTCTAAAAAGAGCAAACCCGCAGTTTATCTGCCAAATTATAAGTCATAAAACATGATCACTATGTGCTTTAAAAGTACAAATTCACTACTGACTTGATCATACACGCTGTTAATCATATGAGGTCCTCGTGCTCGCGTCTCATTACCATTAAGAAACGGATCACACGGGACACGTCATATGTAAGCCCTACAGATGAATTTGTGCATACTCACCTATGGAGATGGAGTTTGGGGTGTTGCTTGATAACGGGGGTATGTCATGTAGTGGAGAACACTAGCTAGTTAGTTGAATAATTAAACCTTAATCGTATCTAATGGCTGCTTGGTAGACTTTAATGCTTAAACTTAGGTGGATAAACATATCCTTGATCATCTTAGCTATGCATGAAAAATGTGCAACAAAGTTTTAATCTGCTATTTATGAGGTTTCAGTCAAGTTAGGGTGGTTTGATTCGGTAAAATCTAAAATAAAACAGGTCTTGACTGTGGATTCCACTATATTATATAATAATAATAATAATAATAATAATAATAATAATAATAATAATAATAATAATGGCTGGATCTTACTTGTCCCGGAAAGACAAAGACATGGGTTTAAGTGGACAACAATATCAGTGATCGCAGTTTTTGCGTTTTTCTAAAATGAACCTAATATGTTTTTAAAACTTTATTTTTCCGATTTTGATTCCATTGCAATTAGACTTTTTTAGGAACGAAAAAAGATAAGTGTGAGGATATTTAATATAATGCTAAATATATAGAAATCCCTTGTATATTTTATATAATATTTTATTAGTTTTCGTTCGGTTTTTATTAGAATTTGTATACTACTAACATATTTGAATAATGTAGGTCCCGGGATTTGTTCGTGGTTAAAAGGGGCGAAAAACAAGCTAAAACAAGCCAAACCGAAGCATTAGAATTGAATCGGACCGCATCAGGAAACGAACCGGACCGCATCAGAATTGAACAGGACCAGATCGGTCAGCCTCCAACCCCTAGCCCGTAGCGCCGCGCGACCAGAAGGGAAAAACGCCGCCGCGGGGCGCTCCGGACACCCAGATTCTAGAATATTTTTTGCGTTTTTACCAGTTTTGGGCCTAGGAAACCTATATAAACACCCCTAAACTTAACCCTAAGCATACTCTGCGAACCAGAGCCGAATTTGGAGTTTCCTGAAGCTTAGGTTTGCATATTTTGGCAGGTTTGAAGGCAAGGAATCAGCCGGTGAAGTGCCAATTAATCAAGAATAAAGACTACGGGTTTTATCGCCTTTAATATTTCGTTTACATTATTTTTCACCATGATTTCCTTTGTTATTGTTTTGTTTGATTTTATGATGCTAGGCTAAACTTTATAGACTGCTTAGGCTTATGATAAACCTATTTTGACTTGGGATTTATTTATCGTTATGGTTTTTATAATTTAGTAAAAGATTTAATTATATTAAATTGATGCATATGGATGCTTAGAATTGTTTGATGAGTTTTATTCCATAGTTTCCTTGATTACTGTTTGTCATATGATAGGTTACTATTAGGTCAATTACTTTGTGTTCTTGATTATTTTATGATTGATTTGCAATAAGATCATAGGAATAATATTATCAAATAAGCTTACGTGTGCTGCTAACCTAAATATCTATAAGATGCTAGGTTATTGATAGATCTTTATTATTTAATCTTGCTAGATTTAGTTATTCGTAAGGAGTCCGTCTAGGTTGATTATTTAATATTGTCTATTGAATCAATTAAATATATTAAATTGTCTTTGATTTCCGCGATGTAAAGTAGGATTTCGTATAAAGGAACTTAGTCATAATTAATTAGGTGACCGTAAGGAAACTTGATTTTTAATACTGGTGTGCGTTAAAACTTATTAGAAACCCATATGTGTCTTCTTGAGAAGGGTCAGGGGTCCAGCCGGGTCCTGTTCGGGTTTTCTTTTAAGTGTCTATTTTACGATCCCAGTCCATAACTAAATATTTTCCCTGTTAATTAACAACTGAAATTTAGGAGATTCAACCTAGATAGTTTTCTCATCATCATCAGATTTAATCAACAAATTTGTGCTTTCGTTTAGTTTACTTGTTTCTTAAATTAGTTTTAAATTAGTATTTTAATTAAAACCCCCTTAAACAAATATAAATAAATAAGTCGTGTCTGTAGTTGAGTTTAATTAGCTAATAAACGTAGGTTAAAGAGTTTTTGGTGGATTCGATATCCGGACTTATTTAGCTTTACAGGAGTCGATCGGTTCACTTGCCGATTAGTAGTTTAGTCGAGTTTTAGAGAGTTTAGAGTATTACTTAGTGTCTAGATTAATGTAATTTAGTCAATAATTATTAGACTACTTTTAGCACATCAATAAGTGATGATCTATATTTGTGTATTTGTTTTATCGATGATACGTTAATTTATCATTAAAATCATAACGATTACAATAAAGTGGCAGACAAACGGGCAACAAGCTGCGTATTATGATCTTTATTTGGTTGAAGATTAGTTTGTATTATGATCGTGTTTGAATAATGAAAGTCGAAACATAACTTCTCACATTTAACGCGTGTATTATAATTTATGAATGTAAGGTTTTGTGTTACACTCACCAGCCAAAACAAAACATATTATTCAAAATGAATGTTGATCACTGAAGACCATAAACAAGCAATGCTCCAACTCCGGCAAGACCAATCACAAGTCCAATAATCACACCGATGGGAGGCAATGTCCCGCCAATTGGTTTTCCGGTTTCTGGATCGTACCTTGTGAACCTCTTCTTTGGTGCTCTACATTGCGGACACAAGTAGCCATCCGGCTGCAAATTTCCAAGCCAAAATCACCAACTTTTGTTAGTTAAAATTTGAAGTTACTTATAAGATGATAATTAAAACGAGTGTCGAAAGCTTGCCTGCTCCTCAAAAGGCTTCGATAACGTGTATATGTATCCACAATCCAAACAAATATGAGTTGCGCGAGCCTAGAACACAACAAAATATTATATTAAACGGATTAAACAAGTCAAAATCATTGAAGTTGTATTCAAACGAGCCGAAACAAAATGCATAGATGACAAACCTTTTGAGCATCAGTTAATTTGCGTCCAAAACGAGGGGGAGCGGGTCGTTTTGGCAGTCGTTTAACATCCACGTCAGCACCCCTACATCAAATCATCATCTTTTACATTCAAATATTTATAGGGGTATGTTAAACTGAACCGCCAGAAGACAATGATATATTTAGCAAACCCCTTTCAATAAAACTACAAGATTTCAAAACCATTTTACATAGGAGTGTGCATGAAACCGGAATAACCAAACCCAAATAAAAACCAACGGTTTGGTTTTATATTCCCGTAAAATCGAATTTTCACTTCGGTTTAGCTTTTGCATGAAACTAAAATCAAAAGACAGAACCAAACTAAATTTAAGGATTTTCACTTTATTATTTGAAGTAATTTATAAAATTTTAAGTGTAACCATATATTTAGCGCAAATGCATAATAAAGTAAATATTGATTAACAAAAAGACTTAGGCACAAACTTATTAATTTGGGCCCATTTTTTTGTTGAACCAAAAATTAAATCCCAAATCATAGAAACAAAAAACCTAACCAAACCCAGAAAAAAAATAACAATTTTAAACACAAAAATACTGAATTTTGGTTTTCAGCCCAAAACCAACCCACCTACACCCGTAACATTACAAGATAATCAGCATCTTAGACTAGTCACTACCTGCTAACCACAAAGTAAACCGAATCCGGAACCGCCTGAATGGCGGTTTTGGTGAAGCCAAGCTTATCAGCCGGCCAAAGTTCATCACCAAAGAAACTACTGGTGTATATCACTTGATCTCCAACTTTCAAGCCCGCTTTCGCAGCATTTCCGCCACCATCAACTCCCTATATTCACGACTCACACAAAAAAAATTAATAATAAAAGAAAAAAGATTGCAGATAAATAAATAAACATAATTCAAGAGATGGAAAAACTAACAGTGATAATAACACCACCACCGGCACCGGGCTTGGGGCCCAAAGTGAGACCCAAAGGCTTATCAACTTCAACCTCAATTTGGCCCCCGGCAGTTTTTCTTGCTTTGATTTCGAATACTCCTCTGTTTCCTTTAGAAACGAGTGGTGCATTGGATTTGATGAAGGAAACAGAGACACCCCTTTTGGCGTCTTGAAGTGATACTCCTAGAAATATGGTTTTCTGATAGACTCAAAATAATGAATGTTGGTTGTTATTATTATTATTATTTACGATCGATCAGAGTGAAAATAATAAGTTGTTTGTTACCTGTGGAAGTGGTGGTGAGTGTGGGTTTCTGGTTGAGAAGGCAGTGGCCGGACCGGTGCTTGCGGTGGTGGTCGTAGACATTTTGGTGTGGTGTGGTGTGGTGTGGGGTGGCACAAGACAGACAGACGTTGATAAAGGGAAAACTAAAGGAGTCTGTGTGTGGATGTGATTGGTCAGTCTCACTACCGGATAACTTACACTTGTTGCCACACGCTCAAATCCCTTTTATTTATTTATATTGTGAAATTTTGTCATGTTTTCTCGTCCCTTCTATAACAAACGAGATTATTGACGCTATATTTTAACTTACAATAGCTAGAGGTCGGCTAGAATGACTCGTTAATTGTTATTAATTAAATTGTTTATATTATTTTTATTATTTTCATCTTCATCTAATTTAAGAAAACTATAAACGAGCCTAAGCTCGGCTCAAACTTGTGTACACAATCATAAGCAAGTCAAAACTCGGCTATGCAATGGGAAATTCACACACAAAAGCACAAAAGATTAAAAACTTAAAAATACACTAAGCTTAAGGCTCAACAAGTTTTATCCATCTTCGCATACAAGGCTCAAGCTTGCCTTATTTCAAGCTTTTTATCAAGCTGAACTCAAACAGCTTGCAAGTTTACCTCTCAAATTCAGCTATTTTTTTTTTGCGTGTAACACCTTTTGGTATGTTGGAGTTGGTAAGAGTGGTTGGTAACGTTGGTAGCCCATAATATTTTTCAACAAAGAAGCATAAGTTGCAATGTAAATACTAGCAAAGAGGTAATTGTAAACTGTAAGTTACAGTTTCTACCTATGCTGGTACTGGGTCAGGACTATAAATGTTTGTAATGCAAATCACCAAAATCTCAAAACATTTCCATTTGATTAAACCAATGCTATTAAGATTGATTTCATATTTGACCTGACACAATGTTCACTAAAGAGGTGCACAAACCGGGTATTCTCAGAAACCGGGTCTGGGTAGGAACCGGTTCCGAGTATAATCAGGTATTTGACCGGTTCCATCGGGTTTTCTTCGAGTTTCGGGTAGGGTCGGATCAGGTTTTGACCGGGTATTGGCAGAACCGATTCCACCGGGTCTGGAACGGTTCAGGTTCCAGGTACAGTTTCAGGGGGAAACCTCAAGCCCAGTCCATGCCCACGGGTAAGGTAGGGTCGAGTCCGGTTCCGGGTAGGAACCACCGGGTTGGGTCCGGAACCGGGCCTTTTGGCACCTCTAAACCTCTCTAAAAAGAGGTGCATTCTCCAGAACCCAAAACAGTCTTTTTGGGTACCACTTATATGCTCTGCTAGAAACAATGGGATGTCACACAACCTCAATTCTTTTGTGTCCAACAATCAGGTCCTCAAAAACAATATAAAAACATGATGGTAGAAAGTAAGCTTTTAAACTCAATAAAGAGAATTATAGTTACATAACCATATTTATCACTCCTAAAAAAGGCAAACAAAATAGACATACATCAACAAGTGGTTTGATTTTGTTTACTACTAGTATTTATGGATCATCTGTTCACTTCTCTTCAAACTCAACATCTATTATCTTGGGATCAGATCTTGAAGACGACGAAGGGCGGGCCCCACCTTTAGAAAAGAAGTCTCCTTTCGGCTGCCAAACAATGTTTCCACACCCAGCACATCGCACCATCTGGTTTTTGTAACCGACAAACTGTCTCTTACAAGCAGGACACGCGCCCTGTGGAATTCAATAGTAAAATAATAAGTTCAAATAAAAACATATTGTGTTTAGAGGTTGCATAAAACCGATATAACTGAAAGAACAGACGTCGCCAAACCGATAAAAAACCGACAGTTCTGTTTTATGTTTTCTTAAAAACAGATTTTTCAGTTCGGTTTTGGGTTTCCATCAACCAAAAACCGAAAATATCAAACCGAACCCCAAACCGAAAAAGACGACTTAAGTAATTAATTTATAAAAAAAAATAACAAACATTGTAAACCAAGGACATTTAGGTTCATTGTTCAAATGTGTAATGATCAATTAATCATTACTAGAAAAGATGACTCAAAATTTTCAAGCTCATATTGATCCTGGGCCATTTCATTCTCGGCCGAAAATTTTCAAGCCCAAATGAAAAAACCGACCGTTGTGGGAACCAAAAACTGAAAAACTGAAGCACAACGATTTTAAAAACCCAAAAACTAACTAGCGCACACCCCTAGTTGTAATCCTTCCTTTAATCAGTAATTTGAAAAAATCACAGCAATTGGAATAAGTTTTAAATTTTGAGAAAGATAATTGATATACATTTCAACCCATTTTCTGGATTCTAAAAATTATCAACCATGTCAAAAAAAAAAAAATTTGTTTTAATTGAAAGCACATATACACATAAGGCCAATAAAATATCATCCAGGTGGCAAAATAAACAGGTAGGGTGGTTGAGTAATGAGTCTGCCACAAATAGTAATCAAGAGTAAAAACTTATTATTCTAAAAGCACATATAAATAACTAAGAAATTACCTTAATGGCGAGATTATTGGCAACAGCACCAATAAGTAACGGGCCAGCAATCGGTAGTACCCATGTTGCAAATATCAGAATCCTAAACAGCCATCCAGAAAGTGCAAACCATAGAAAGAAGATAGTCTACAAAATCAATCATTTAATTAGCAATTTAAACAAAACAGGAAAAAAAAAAAAAACTTTGGCAGGTTGCTATGACGTAAGTAACCTTCGGTGACTCCACTAGAATTGAGTAACCACAAAGTCATTTAAGCAATTGATATTATTATTGTTACAATGTATTGATATAAATCTTTTGAAGAATGCTTCACAAGGCCTAAAACAAAGAACCATTAAAACTTTGTTTCAAGGGTATCCACTATTAGACAGGTTATATAATTATCATATATGGAAGATAACTAAAGAGCCCCTATCTAACTCTATTATACACAGTCAATATATTTCAATTGTATAGTACAATTCTTGGTTCATCTAAAGGGAGCAATGCAAGGAAACTCACTTAAAACAACAGCAATCAGTCAAAAAAAAACACAAAATCTAAACCCTAAATTTCATACAAAGATGCACATACTACAGTTGATAGACAAGAAAGATTCAAGCCCTCTGTTAACTTGTTAAGTATCCAGTGGTTGGCTCAACTCGGCAAAATTATATGGAGTGAATGTCTAAATTCATGAGTATCAAAGTCAAAGGCGAGTTTAATGGAGAAGCTAATAGAAGAGGTAAGCTAGTGAAACAGTTATTTATCATAGCTTTCATAATCTATTCTATAGTTATATACCAAAAACCTAGTCATCTGTGGGACTTCCAATGCCAGGTGTTTAAAGGTTTTACAAGTTTATATGCAAAAGCAACAAGTAAGAATAAATAAATAATACAAAACCACAATGCTTACCCCAAAACTCTTCCCCAAAGGAGTATCCAGAAAATCACTAAACTGCTTCCTGTACTGAAACACAAAATTGCATATTTAGAATTCAAATAACAAGACTTTTGAAATAATAGAAGTATAAATGAATAAAACCAAAGCAAACCCTAGGCCAATTCCGAGTAAAATCGAGAGTAAAGGTCCGCCAGCGCTGCGTAATCAAGTAATCCCGGTCAAGCTCTCTGGCGCGGTCAGAGGCCGACTGTGCAACGGAGGACAGACGGCGACCAACGGAATACTCCCGCTCGATTCGCTCCGCGGTCTTCTTCGCCTCGTAAATAAGCTGCTCGAACCCATTATTGGCGCTGCGCCAGGCGTCTTTCCAGGCTTCGCCGGAGGCCATACGCTTCGCGAACACGTCGAAATCGGATCGCCGGAATGCCTGGACTCGGAAGCGTCTGTTGGTGGTGGAAAGCTGGGATTTGGAGTGGACGAGTGGGTGCCATGGGAGGCTTGTCGCCATGGTGGCTGCCGGTCACTGGGTTTGTGGCTAACGATTGATGGATGGATGGATGGATGCCCAACCCCAGAGTATACGTCTCCGTTTCTTTCTTTTCGTTTACAGCTTTTAGTCCTAGTGTTATATGAGTTTATTTAGTTCTTTTATAAATTTTTGTTAAATGTATAATTTTTATATTAATTTCATTAATTGTGCGTTATAATGTTTGCAATATGTGAGATTAGTTAAAGAGTATGACAATTTTAATTTGCTTTCAAAATTTTTAAGCAATTTGATATAGGCTGCCCCACCTTGACTTGATGGGAATGAAAGGAAAAAAAGATGGGAAAATGTATCATTTATAAACCATCTAAGCTAAGTTTCATTTTTTTCTTTTCATAAAATCTCATAACAAATACGATTTTAATAACCTATACTTTTTTCTAACCCTTAGACATTACTATGATTAGGTGTGTGGTTATGTATGATTGCAAATGATGTGTTAAGATTTCCTCCCAATAGTAAAACAAAGTAATAAAATCCAGATTGGTGGCATTATATAGAGTAAAAAATGTCCAAAAAGATAGAAACTAATAATGGCAACGAATCATAACATACCCTTTACAATTATACATAACCACACAAAATAATCACTTCAATGTCCAAGTGAAGAAGACCAAAAGTATAACTTACGTTGCTACGAGAAACAAATAGCAATTACAAAAAAAATTATGAAAAATAACCTTAGCTTCCATGACAAAATTAGGTTGCATTGGAGTTATACATTGCTTAACCAAACCCCTATTTCTTCATCACATGTAATCTATCGATAGTTAAACAAAGCCTATGAATTTGTGTAATGATTTAAAGGTAAGAAAATAATACCTCTTCGCCATCATCAAGAACAAAAACCAATCCATGTTCAAATGGGGACATAGTACCAACATCCGTGTTCAAGTATGTATCTGCAATCACATAAAACCATAGCATAATCTTAGTTTCCTGTAGAACACCATATGAATACGCGAATAACAATATCCTATTCACTTCCTATTTTTAATTAACATGTAAAACATTTAAAAGAACTTTATTTAAAAAATACAGAAAATTAAAAAACTTTATTTAAAATAATAAATAAAAAAAACTCAGGAAAGTCACATGTATGATAGATATATCAGTTGGTTTATGCTAGTAATGTCAAATACTTATCCGTCAATAAAATCAGTAAGAGTCAAATTAAACCTTTAGCATGCATTTCCTAATGAAAATACAACCAAATGTACACCTTTAAAGTTCTTTATGCTCAATTTCAATAAACTCGGATTGTTCTCAAGTAAAAAATATCTCTTTGTCAAAATGTATAACAACCCTATTTTAAAGTGACTTGTGTCTAACCCTCCTGTTTTAACCAAATAAGCCACAAGATCAAACCTAGTAAAAAATACACATGAAAAAACCAACCCACTTCTTGCAGTGGGTCATCTCTAAATCTAATAGGCCGAGCCGTTAAAGTAACCTTTTATTTAAGGCTCGTCGTAAGCCAATTTGCATGTTTGGTCCTCGTGTATGATGCTATGAAAAACCGTTGTATTTTCCAAACGGGCTTTCAAAAGATTCATGAAAGCAGTTATAACAACTTCTTTAAGTATTAACTGAAACCAATAAATTAAGTGCAATGTCATCAACCATTCTCTCGAGGTAGCACACTCGATTCTCTAGCGTTACCATATTGTCACAAGATCCACTCCTAAAAGCCTTTAAAAAACAATAAACTGTTCATTAATGGGTTTTTGCCTGTTTACTAACTCTATGTCGATTTGGGTTGTGTTTATATAAATGAGTATGTTTTAAGTTTTAAACAAAATATTGATCTGGCATAAAAAGAACTTAAAAGTAATGTGCATTTATATATATATATATATTTATACTATTATTATATATTATATAATACATATAGGAAGGGTAACATAGTAATTTACCAGAAACTCTTAAAATTAAGAGTTTTACAAGCTTTAAAGCTTGAGTTACAACTCTTAAAGCATATCATTGAAGCCCCGCTCATTGTAACTTCGCCAAGGGTCGCAAGCACTTTCAAAATTTGAATTTCCTACAAGTGATTTCTTCAAAAAGTTGAAGCAAGATCCAGATGTTATTTGTGCTTTTCTCTCTCTCTCTCTCAAATCAGGAAAAAATGAAGTCTTAATTGCCATACAATGGCAAGATAGCAAAGTGCTGCTTGTTCATCACGAATAGGAAATTGCATCGATTTCTACTCCAATCGACGGCTCACTCTTCCACTCATCATTGTAATACCAGAGGTTTGATTTTGGGTAATAATTTCTTTGCAAAATTTTTCTGTAATGTTTGCATTTTCGATTGAAGATTTTGTCTGTTATCTCTATTACTTTGAAGTTTAAGTTTGGGTTAATGGCCTAAAATCATGGTTTAATCTACTTTTGTAGCTTATTTATTCTCAATTTTTATATTGTTTTGAAATTTTTTAAATTAGGGTTTTAACTCTTTCCTACGTTACAATTTCTCTCCAAAATTTCTGCAAATTCAAACTTTTTTTACAGATCCGGAAGCTTCCAGGTCTACCAAAGCTAAAATGGTGAAATCCTTTTGTAGATTTGGTTCCCTTTGTCTCAAGGCAACGTTTTTGGTTTGGGCATTTTTTTAATTGTTGTGTTTGTTTTGGTTGCCATTCTTGTATAATTGTTTCAATTTTATTGTTTCTTATGCCTGTCTCGTGGTTTTTTGTTCCATTTTCATTAATGCTAGGGTTTGTATTTTGTGTTCGACATGTAAGTTTGTCTAGGCTTTTTGCAATTACCTTGAATCCACCACAATTTAATGAATTGGGCTAACTTGGTTATGCTTTCAGTTTCATCTAACAACAAATTACCGAGAATTTATTATTTGTTACATATGCAATATTTACAGTATGTTCTTTATTGAATTATTAAACCTATGCAATTCATAAAGTTATCTTTCTAGGTGTTCAAGAGCATAGATGGAATTATGGAAGCCAAGATTTTGTGAAGGAACTAAATGCAGTGATTTCTGAACTCATATCCAATCCTCATTTCCCAAAGGTAGGAATTTATGACCATTCATCTTTTAAAGTTTGTTTTCCAACACTATGTTAAGAAAAATGTAAAATTACCTAACCAACGCCACCTTTGATGTAAAACAGCGCGCTACACAATAAACATCCGTCATTTGCTACTCTTAGCAAAGCAAGGTTTATTAAACTAGGACATCTAATTCGCACTCCTACCTATGAGGGATTCACATTCTAATGCGTTTTAACATCGACCAGTGAAATGGATCTTGGTGAATTTCAGAGGACAAAAAATAAATACTTAGATGTGTATATTGACAAGTCGAAGCTGAAAAACGAGGAAGGATTATAAGTTAAAATTACTCGCACTCATAATTAGCATCGCATAAATTAAAAATAGAGAAAAAAAAAGTAATTGTATATAGATAGGAGCTGAAAGATGGCCCATTTTTCTCAAACTCATAACTTAACTCGCACAGCTTGTTTTGTGAGTTTTACCTTTTACTAATATTGTATATCAACAGGAGCTTCTACTGGTGGGATGTATATCAAGCGAATGAGGTCATATAATAAAACAATTTATGTCTAAATCTCAATGACAAGTTCTTATTATCTCCACATTATATGGAGTCCACAAGTTGGACCTTGAAAACATCAAGCATAAAGAGCACTTAAAGGTAGTCTTTCTATTACAAATGTTCAATTAAATCACATATCATTAGATTATTTTAGTACAGGTACTATTTATATAAAATGATTAAATTTACTATTTTCTAATATGTTGCAAAAGGAACACGGTCACCGAATATCTTGAACTAAAGTGAAGCAATCAAATTCATCATTTGTCATTTGAAGTAGCCTTACTTACTCCATGGTAAATGATGTTATTAGTCTTATCTCATTTTTAAGAAATTAAAACAAATTTCTTTATCAGAGTTTTTTTATATGATATATTATTATTGATATTAAATCTGGTACAGGAGAAATTGATATTTGTGAAGAGGATTGAACTTCTGAAGAGACTGTAAATATTTCAAAACCTCACAACTAATTTGGAGAAATTCCTATTTTATGTGACATTTCCTCAGCCGTGCATGACTTGACTTTCTGAGCTTTGCAAACTTTTTCGAATCAATAATCGTGTGTAGAGGTAATTAATATTATAAATTCAATAAATAAGCTTATGAAGTAAGCGGTTTGAAATATGTTTTAATTTATATAGTTTTGACAAAAATAAGTTTGGGGTCTAACTGTGAAAAGTAATAGGTTTGGTATCTGTGGTTCTATTTGTGGCATGTTTAAATATTGTTAAACTTTTTTTAAAACTGACAGTTTTGCTGTTTACGCTAATTACATAAAAAGTCTCAGGTTTACTTTTGTAACGTATTTGGGATCAAGCAAACTCAATTTTTTAACAGTATATTTTTGTAGTTAGCTAAAAGGGTAAAATTGTCATTTTTATAAAATTTAACAGAAACATTTTAACAAAAGTCAAGTACAAGACCCCAAACATGTTAAGATACTAGGGGTGTTCACCGTCCAATTCTGATGGTTTTTATATCAAACCGTAAGCCAAACCATTAGTAATGATTTTTAATTATTGAAAGTCGATAACGAGCTGCTAAACTTTGACGCCTAACCCATAACCAAACCAAACCATTACTAATGGTTAGGGTGATAAACATTTCAAAAAACCACTAACTGAGTTCGTTGAAATAGTAGAATGTTATTAAGTAAACTAATTGATGGCATAATGGTAATTTCATTTGTTATTAAGTTTTTGAATTGAGTTATTGAATAGTATAATGTTATTAAAGGCTATGATAATGTTAGGTCGGGCCAAAGAAGGATGTTCGTAGAGACCATAACACAATTAATAGAAATTATAGTAGCATTTAAAGTTCACCGCCTGAACCGAACATGGAAGATATTTGTAGGCGGTTTAGCATCAACAATCATTGAAAATGATTTCAAAACGTACTTCGAACAATTTGGTACAGTTACAGATGTTGTTGTAAGACCCTGAATCCCGGAAATCCTATAGTTGGTGATCATACAAGAAACTTACAAAATTCTTAATCTCAAAACAATTCATTTCATTTCAAAAACCAGTTCAGAGTATAAATCAACGAAAAAATCATAATTATTAAAACAAGTTCCCAAAACCCGGGAACTATGCCCAAAACCAAATTTCAATGTATTAAGAATCCATCACAATCGAAGTTTTATATAATTTACTATAAAACGATTACAATAAAGTGGCAGGCAAACGGGCAACAAGCTGTGCCGCAACCCCCTTTTGAACAGCAAAGCCAATACTGCTAAAACGAAGCTTTGGGACCTAGAAGGTGAAGAGGTTCCGTGTACGACGCGCTGAACCCTACTCAAAAATTTCACAGCCTCTGGAGCCAGAAAACCAAATGTATCAAAGGCAAATGGTAGAAAGACATGTTGATTATCTAAACAAGCTTTCTCGTGTTTAACAACTTTGCCCGATTCAGCCTTCAACGCAGCCTGACCCACAACAAACCCACGGTCCCTGAGCCCAACAAGAGGAGACACTCCTGTAAGATCCACACAGGCGTGTTTCCCCCCTGCCCACCCGAACACAAGAATATCAGCTGGTCGTAAAGTAGACCTCCCTTCAATAGGATCCGTGAGAAAGTTAACAGGGGCCTCCTTTTTAGAAGAAATCCCTGCCCGTTTAAGAACATCACACAGAACATCCCTAACCAGATCATGTCTGTATTTAAAGCCAGGCAATTCTTTGCAATGCACCGCATGGTCACCAAAAGAATCCAAACAGACCTTGCGACAAATTGGGCAAGGTTCATCCGTTGGGAACATAGGAATCATTAACCGGTACTTAAGGATAGCCCGATACTCCAAACCCGACATACGTTGGCCTAATCCTTCAATGGGGATGGCCGTTAGAAAATCCCGAGCCCGAGGAGCCCGAAGGCATTCAAACACCGCCTTTTGGCGAGGGGATAGATCAAACTTCACTTCTAAACTCTTGACGATTCCACTAAATAAGGCACTCGCCACAACATGTTGGGCTTTAGGGGGGGGGCGGTGTCCTTATTAGAGAACCCGCTAAGATCATAATCTGGAAGTGAAGTACGTAAACGATCCATCGCACACCCATAATCAGAGTCCAACCCATAAATATCACAACCCCGAAGAATATGGTCTTGCAAACACCACGAATATGTATTAAGTATTAATTGAAAAGGACAATGTTCATTAAGAAAACTTTCCGACTAGATATGCCTTCAACCGTTCCAGTAGCCTCGAGCACGTCCAAGCGGTAAGCATCCTCCTCCTAACCTGAAACTCACACTAACATACACACAAAGTCAGCTTGAGCTGAGTGAGTTAAAGTTTTAATAATTGACATTTATAATAATCATTCCCAGAGTTTTAAAATAAAACGGGATACGAACAGTTAGGCCATCATCAACAATAAGTAGTCATACTTATATATATGTACATCTATATAATTATATCCCTATAAATATCATCCAAGTAATAACATCAGGGTCGATCACACGTACAACCCAAACACGTAACATCTCATCCAACGTATACAAACACAAAGTAGGCATATGTAAATATCCTTAGTCGATAACGACTAATTAACATCGCCAATTATTGGCCATACAATAATACATGTATAAACATACATCCAAACATACAATAATATCATCCCAACGCCTACTCTATACAAGTAAGTCCATGTAAAATAATTTAAACTGTTCATCAAGCAAAATCGCTTAAGTGTGTATGCTAGCCCAAAACTTGAAAAGAGTAAAAAGGGGCATCATGAACTCACCTGACACAAGGCACGAATTCACCATGAGCTAGAGAGCCCCTAAGTGTCCCCACAACTCAAACGCCTGTCGGTTTACATACAATCATTACTAACGACACCGAAAGGACTCGTTTATCCTACGAGATGTTCTAACATGTTTCGAGTTACCTAAAGCCTCGACCTCATAAAACTCAATCATAATAGCCCCCGGGGCCTTACATTTACCGACACGACCCATAGATACTCCCGGGAATAAAGAATTCCCAAATTACCCCCAGAAGCACTAGGTGAGACCTATATGCGCGTTTAAGAGTTGTTTAGGCACATAACATCCAACTCAGCCCTGTGTGGACCCAATTAGATAAAATTCACAGCCAATAAGTCCACACGACGCTACACGAGTTGAATGGGTCGGTAACTCGCAAGCACAACGCACTAACTATTCAATAAACGCGAATACGCGTTGTACCGACCCATTTGAGTAACCGACAACCAATTCAGCCCCATTACTTATAAAAATAACTTTCCAACAGCCCGTACCTCAAACCGAGGTCACCCGAACTGAATTGGTCATTAATTACTTCAACCCTCGCGTTAAATGCAACAATCTACCATTCTAGCAAACCGAAAACTAATTTACAAACTACAACTAGTTGACCAATCAAACGAACACCAATGCGCATAATTTTGAAGTATGTTATACTAGACATACCTAGGAATATTTTGGTGCAAGAACCTTAGCCAAAACAGTCCCGGAATTGATAAATTGGACAGCCACTCGGTAAGCCTACAACGCGATTTAGCGATCAATAAGCGAGTTAATATGACCAATTCAGGTGTAAAATACATGAGGGAACATGGGACTAACCTTCAATTGAAGTTTGATACCCTAAAATTGGCTGCAAAAAAGAAAAACGAGGGGTGTGGCTGTTGCTCTTGCTGCCGATCTGACAACGAAGAAAAGGGGGGGGGGGTTAGGGTTTTAGTTTTATGTTATAATATAAAATGTTACACCCTAGCCCCTCCAAATTGAAGGATATGGAAACTTGAAAGAAAAGTTAAATGATTTAACGTATCGGGATGACGAGAAGGTTTCTGAGGAATGTCGGATAAATCCCGAGAGATGTACATACTCTACAAGCTTTAAACCATGGAACCGAAAATTAACGGGTGTTACAGTTGTTGTATATATTTGAGAGAGAGATTTTTTTCATTTTACTTGTTTTATAGTTAATAGAAGACTTTTGCAAACCCATGTCATATTTGGACTTTGGGAAGTTTTGAATTTGCTAAACTGTGTAAACCAAAACAGGTCAATTTACGAGTTGTTTTGGGAACTTAAAAGTTGTTTTAGGGTAACTTGTTAACGGGTCAGATATGTCTACTAAGACGATTTTGGTCAAAATAGATTAATGTTGATACACGACTTGGGCATCTCGGTCTTTATTATATTATTATTATAATGGTTGATAATGCAAGGGGTATTTTGGTAAATAACCCTCATTCGCTCTATTGTAAGGCCATTCGTTACTCCGTAACCGTAACGAATGAGCCACATTCGTTATAATGTAAGCCACATCCGTTAACCTAGTTTAACGAATGTGACAAACGAATGAAGGGCTATTCATTAGGTAAATGTAACACGAATGAGTATGTTCATTCGATCTTCAGCTTATCATAGACGATCTTCAGCCGACATTATTTAAAGATCCAGCAAATCTTGACGATCTGATGAGGTTGGAACACATGAATGCTAAGACAATGAGGCAGTTACATTCCTACAGAGGTCAAAGTAGTCAAGATCGGCCGCGGTACAAGTGTTTGATTGGCCATCTTGCCAACATAGACTATGAAGCTCCATCTTATGATCGTTGGGCTCACGATGATTCTCATTCTGAGTGTGAAGATGGTGGTGATAGTGGTCAGGGGCCGAGTGCCGAGTTAAGTTATGATCAGAAACGTAAACGTAAGGGTAAAGCACCGATGGTTGACCAAGGTGACAAACCGAAGAAGCAAAAGGTGAGACGGGGATCAGGAATCGAGATTCCAAGTCAATCGTTGGTATCTATGAGATCTTCTGCACCTGTATCTATTTCAGCATCTATACTGGTATCTCCTACTCCTCTAGTTGATACACGATCTCCAACACCGGTGCCTCCCACGATGACATTGGTGACGATAGAAATGTCGGATCCATACTTTAGAGATGTTTTGTAGACAGTACTGGCTCGTATGCCAAGTCCTCGTCCTCCTACTCCGACTACACCGGCTAGTTCAACTGCGTTTCCAAGACCTGAGCACTCGTTCATGTCATTTAATCGTCCTCGGGGTCCTATGTAACCAGTTCATCTGAACTTCTATGGTATGTCTTCCCAAGCTCAGACGTTTCATTTACTGAATCTTTTGCATCTACAACAAACTCAGATGCAAGCAGATAGAGCTTCTCACGAGCTGGCGAAGCGGAATATGTTTAGACATATTCAATTCATTTAGAGAGTGAACAGGGAATTGAAGGCCCTAGTTGCTACTCAGGGGGAGAGATTGGATAGACTACATGAGATCATCCTTCAACTTACATGTAAAGAAGACGAGCTGAAAAAGTTGAGGAATGATGATGATGATGATCCGGATGCAGGTGGTGTTAGTGATCAGCAACCGGGCGGTAGTAATGCACCGTCGGCAGGTAATCAAGCTGGATCGAGTGTGGGTGGAAGTAGTGAGGGACATAATTTGCAGATCATTCCATATAAAGACTATACCCGAGCAAAGCCGATTGATGTAATATCGACTAATATGATTTTATTTGTGGGTAACGGGATTGTATACAGCATGGTTAATGAAGATGAGATCGAAAAGGGTGAGTTTGTTAATCATTCACTGACTAAAGAACAAATTGCATTGCTTCTGGATCTAAACGAGGATGAGGTAGAGGAACTGGGAAAGTCTGTGGAGGTGGAGATTGATTTTGAAGAAAGTACGAATCCAGGCATTCCACGTGGGGATGTTCCTGAGTAAGAGGAGGTTGAGGTTGAAGACGTGACTGCTGAGGAGTATCCCGAGATGTATGCATCGACAAATTCTGATTCGGGTATTCCGTTTTTTACTACTGAACACTTTGAAGCATCAGAGCAGCGTCTACGTGAAGAACGAGATAAGTGGAACAAAGAGGCTGAGACAAGTCACTTATCAGCAAAAGAGAATAAAAGGAAACGTTCTTTGGATAGTATGTTCGTACACGATGTCAAGAGAATGAACAAGATGATCGAGACCTTCAGATACAATGAGCTGGAGGAAGTCAGACAACTGAAGGCTCGAGCACCTGCATACCAGATGAAGAAGTACAGGAGTTCGAGGATGTGAAGGGTGATTTAGTTGCTTGGCAATACGATGCGGAGCTTAAAGTATATATCGTCAAGTGGGAGCACGGTATTAATTATTTTAAGCGTCCTCACGATATTTTAACCATGCCAATATGGGATGTGAGAACCTTAGCCAACCAACCGTTTGTTAATCATGGCAAAGACCAATGGGCTTCATGGTTCTATGATCATCTCCAACACGAAACCAAATTCTGTTTCAAATTCTTCAAGCTGCAGGTTCCGACGCATAAGTATATTGACGAGATTGATACATGCACCGGCTGGAGAAAGATGATCTTGCAAGTCAAACCGCCGAAGACAATGAAGATACTCCCTCAGTGTCTATTCACTACGTTCAACAGATGGTACTATGATAATCGGACGGGCGAAGCGGTAATTTTATTAGGTACCGAATCAAATACGAGTTTCATATGTGTTATCGATCCGATGTTGCTAGTTAACTTATCGAAGTCTGATAACGATGAATTATTCCATAATCAGATCCGATTTGCTAACGTAAGCGACTATGATCTTGCAATGCAATTTCAACGTGTCGTTCGCATTTGTTATGCATTCAAGATTCACAGTTGCACTGATTGGAAGACAAAGATGTTTCAGAAGTGAAGAATAAAGAGCTCGAGGAGGGGGAGTTTGTTGATACACGACTTGGGCGTCTCGATCTTTATTATATTATTATTATTATTATTATTATTATTATTATAATGGTTGATAATGTAAGGGGTATTTTGGTAAATAACCCACATTCGCTCTATTGTAAGGCCATTCGTTACTCCATAACGAATGAGCCACATTCTTTATAATGTAAGCCACATTCGTTAACCTAGTTTAACGAATGTGACAAACAAATGAAGGGCCATTCGTTAGGTAAATGTAACACGAATGAGTATGTTCATTCGTTATAATTAATTGTAACGAATGACACATTCCTTAAGTCTTAAGCTAACGAATGCGTCTTCCCCTATATATATCCTTAACATTATCAGTAATGAAATCGAAGTTTTGATTATTCTGTTTGTGAGTTGTTACTTTCCCAAAATTCTCTCTGATTACACACACAAACACACACTAAACATATAGACTTCGTATTAATCGTATCAACATCATGAACATCACGTTGTAATCAACGATCTAGATCCACACAAGGTTAATCAATTAATTGATCTTTGGATTGTATCCGGGGGTATTTTAAGTATTGTGGACAGTTTCGAATAATTTGATTTTTGGTCACTGTTTTTACGAGTTGCATATGTTGTCAAGTAATCATACTATTAGCAAGGTGCTACTATTTTATAGTACATTACATCTCATTGGTACATATACATATCACTAAAAGGCACATATTTTTAAGACCAACCGGCTATAAACGGACCGAACAGAATAAGACATTGTTCAAGTTCGTTCGTTAAAATAAATAAATAAAATTAATAATAGTTAAAACCATCACTATTCAATCCATTATATGTGGTGTAAACTTAAGCATTTTAAGAATATGTTATAAATTTGATAATTTTGACAACAAAAGTCAACCAACTCATGCTTGTTTTTATCCCATGACCATATATGCTTCTATTTATTTTTTTTTTCAAAAATTTGCATTTGTTTCTTAAATGATTGCAGGAGTCAGGAAGCATGCGATGTGCTACAGCTGCATACTGAAAAATGAAAGGGAAAACACTTCCAGTTACAAAAGATGAACTAGAATGTTGGAAAATGCCTAAAGATGATCTTGTTTTGGTAGCAATTGTTGGCTTAAAGGTAATTATTAAATTTAAATTTTGGTTAGAATGGTTTTTTTAATTGATATAAATTATAAATTTTTATTGTGTATGTTAAAAAAAAGTAGTTTTCGCTTTATATATATTAATGTGTAAAATATAAAATTAAAGAGTTTTTAAATGCATGAGCTGGCACTCTAGCTTTTTACGCTGAGCTCAAGTTTAACTTTTCAGTTCGTTAAGTTAAACGAGCTAAGGTGATTCAACTTAGTTTGTAAACAAGCTTGAGTGTACTTGTTCAAGTTTTTTTTTAAAAAAGAGACCACTCTCTCATTTCAAGCACTGTGCTGATTTAGTTCCTGATTTTTTAATAAAATGACTTATGCTCTTCAAGCATAAGATAAATCTCTAGCTGGACCATATTAACTCATTTTTTAGGTTAATATTTTTTATTCTTAATAATCAATTATTAAAAAGATATTAGTTTGGTTCGGCTCAAAACGTGCCGTTTTAAAAAGCTATCTATTTGGTTTGTGTCAAAACCAACCATTATAAGGAGTTATCGGTTTGGTTTGTGTCTAAGTGGACTCATTAAAATGTATCAGTTTGGTTCAGGTCAAAACAAGCCATTTCAAAAACGTATCGTTTTGGTTCATGTCCTAATGGGCCGTTATTAGTAGTTACAAGTTTTGTTTGTTTCAAAACGGGTCTTTTAAAAAGTTATCATTTTAAAATGTATTGAGTTTTTTTAATGTATGTTTTAATTAATGTTAGTCTATTAAAATACAATAGCGAAATGCTATAATGTTTTTTTGACATGTTAGCGTAAAACAAAGGTCACGTTAACTGAAGTAAGTTTGACTAATTTATGAAACATAAAGGCTACCCTGCTTATGGTAAGTTTGAGCAAATAATAATAAAACTCAATTTTATTTTCATTTATAATATACTGGATGATTGATTCATTTTATTTGTTTCAATTGATTCAAATACCTGGTGTGCATTACTTAACATTGTATTTCATAGTTTGTTTGGCCTACTTTATGGTTAGTTTGTTTCACAATTTTAACCTATCTGTACAAGCTTATGATATGGTAGTTGGTCAATTGTTGGTGATGAGAATGAAATTGATATGGAGATTGATCAAGTATATGTATGCAACTGATGCACAATATGGATGCTTGTAAGGATACATATGCACTTGGTTGCAGAATTCGTGTGGATATGTTTGTTCAGATATATTTCTTAGCTTCATGTTTATCTTTGTATGGTTTAATAATGCTTTGTTGCTTTAGTCATATGATTGTAGCATATAATCATCATATAAACTTGAAATTGGAGATTCAGTTTTAGTTTAGTTTCTGGACCAACTTGGGATGCTAGATTTATTTTTAACGTCAATAAGTGCCTTCTGGTTTTAATTCCTAGCGATGGACTAATTACCAGTTCAACGCATACAATGAACTTTAAAAGGTTTCCTGAAATTCATGAAAGAGTATGTCAATAACTTAAAAAATATGAATTATAAAAGGATTACCAACTAGAACATCCAGTTTGGTCAGCAAACATTGAGCATTCCAATTCAAGTTATGTTATTATATTAGAAACAATATTATGTTACAAAATTAATAACTCTTTCTAGATTCATTTAATCTATTTCTTCTTCATTGTTAAATAATATCTAAATCTAAATTATACCTTAATATATGTACTCATTTGTTGGGGAACACAACGATTAGACGTGCACAAAAAAACCGGTTCCGGAACCTAACTGGTGGAACCGAACCGGAACCGGTTCCAGTTCCAACCCGGTTGGAACAATACCCGGTTTGGGTATTTTTGTACCCGAAAATCGTACCCGGTTCTCCTATTTGTATGTCAGTACCAGTTCCAACCCGGTTCCTACCCGGTTCTTAATTGGAACCGGTTTGGTCGTACCCGGAATAACCGGTTCCGACGGGTTTTTTTGAAGGGTCAAACAAAAGTCAAACTAGCCGTTGGAACCGGTTCCAACGGTAATATAGCCGTTGGAACCGGTTTTTTTAGACACCAATTAGCCGTTGAAACCGGTTCCAACGGTAATATAGCCGTTGGAACCGGTTTTTGAGACAATAGATCCGTTGGAACCGGTTCCAACGGTAATATAGGTTTTTGGGCCAAACCTATATATAACTTGTTTCCATTATTTGTTTCACCACCAAACTCAAAACAAACTACAATACTACTCCTTTAGCAAACTCGTTCTTTTACCCGACCATCCAACTAAATATTATTATGGCACCCATCAAAAAAACTAACAACAAGGCTAAGAAGAGTGTTTTTGTTGCCCCCGTTCCTGTTACGGAGGACCCAAGGGTTGTTACGGTAGTCAACCATAACCGCAACCAAGACATATGGAAGAATTGGGATTTGATTGTGGATGACGAAGGTTATCAAAAGGCTCGTTGCAAACTATGTGGTTCAATATTAAAGCACGATTCCAACTCTACTTTGAGAAAGCACATCGAGAAGCCATATTGCAAGGCGTTGAAAGGGATTGGCGCGACCGATCAAATTGACTTGGGTAAAGATGGTACACTATTTCGTTACAACACGACTCAAGTTCAAGATAAAATGGCAAAGTTCGTTATTCAACGAGGTTTGCCGTTTAACCACTTTGATGACCCGGAGTTGACGTCGTTGATTCGCGAAACTCTACAACCGAGATACACACATGTAAGTCGTACTACCTTAAGACGTCATTGTATCAGGTTGTGGGAGTGTGCTAAAAAAGAGTTAATCGAGTCTTTTCATTCTTTAGAAGCCATGGTTAGTTTAACTACCGATGTTTGGTCGGCACCACACGGGTTGCCCGAATCATACATATGTGTCACCGCTCATTGGGTTGATCCGGTGACATGGCAATTGATGAAACGCACCATCGCTTTTGAAAACTTCCCGTTCCCACATACCGCCGAAAAATTGTTTGAATTACTTGATGAAGTTATAACGACTTACAACTTGAGAAATAAAATATTTTCGATTTCGTTTGACAACGCTTCAAACAATACTAAGGCGGCTGAAAAATTTATCATTAAATATTCACCACCTTGTTTCGGGGATTTTTTTCATGTCCGATGTGTTGCACATATCATCAACTTGGTTGTTCAAATAGGTCTTGACAATGAACACATTTGTGATGATTTAAAATACTTTAGACTTATGTTACAAGATGTCTTTAAAAGTGGTAAAAGAAGACATCTTGAATATAAGAACTATTGCAAGTCGGTTGAAAGAAAGTATTTGGGGCCGAATTGGGACGTTCCAACCCGTTGGAACTCAACTTGTCATATGTTAAAGTGTGCTTTTGCCCAACGCCAAACTTTACAAGCTTTTCATAACAATCTTGTTGAAGAACGCGAGGCCGATATGTTTCCGGAAAGTGTTTGGGTCCAAGTCGGTTATTTGTTGGAGTATCTTGATGTGTTCAAAAAGTCAACAACAAAATTATTGGGAGTCTATTACCCTACTAGTTGTTGGGTTTTGCAAGAATTGTACTATATGTCTTGTGTTTTTAAAAAGCTTTGCGGAGAAGAACAAACTCTTCGAAAATATTGTTGCGGTGATGAAAGAAAAGTTCATAAAATATTTTGAAATCATACCGCCGGTCTTTACTTGTGCCGCCGCATTAAACCCCTATTGGAATGTTAATGGGGTTGAAACAACGATTGAGGAAATATTCGACAACTTAGGTATGCACGAGATTGACCCGAAGTTGTCGACGGAAGCGAAGGACAAGTTCAACAAAAACCTTCAAGACCTTTATGACCATTATTTTCAAATGTATGGTCCAAGCACGAGATCGTCTTTTGTGAAAAAAACAACTGGTAGGCCGTGCAATGACCCACTTATAAACTTGATGAATGGGATTCGTGAATCGGCATCTAAGAGGCAAAGAGGAAACACACCAAGTAGCGAACTTGGTCGATATAGTGGAGCAAACTATGTTGAGGGCGCAACGGTCGACGAAATTCGCAATATTGATTTGTTGGCTTGGTGGAAAGGTAAACAAAACGAATTTCCCATTCTATCCGCCATGGCTCGTGATTTGCTTGCCGTACAAGCCTCAACGGTTGCTTCCGAATCGGTTTTTTCTCTTAGTGGGAGGGTGTTATCTATGCGAAGAACAAAACTAACTCCCGAGTCTCTAGAGGTTTGCATTTGCCTAAAGGACCATTTGGATGCGGTGGATCGTGCACAACACAAGGCGAACTTTGAAGACGAAATACCAATAGAGCGTCATATTCATGATGAGGAGGCGGAGGACGGGGTTTCTTCCGATAACGAAGACGAGGGTGAAGACGAGAATGAAGACGAAGAAGAGTTGTAATTATTTGTTTTGGTAAAATTATTTGTAACTTGTTCAACTAATATTTAGTTTTGATTTGTTTTATTATAATTACTTTTGTTACTCATGATTAATTGTTTGTTACTTTTTTAATAACGACGAACATTTTATTCATCTAAAAAATAACTATTACAAACATTATTAAAACATAAACGATACTAAACATAACAACTAAAACATAAAAAACAAAGTCCGTCGTTTTAATCCGGGAATACTTATTTTTGGGTTGTAGAGCCGGACGACTCTCCCACTTCCGTTTTTTTAGCTTCCAATCTTCTTTTCTCTCGACAATACTTATTCGTATGTTTTCGTAATGTCGAGTTGGACGCTGCTTTAAGAAACTTCGAGCAATACTTGCAACGTGCCAACTCATGTGAGTCGGTCATGAGACACAAATCGTAATGAACCCAAACATCGGGGCATCTTGTTGTTTCGATCACCATAACAACGTCATCATTGGTTGCCATTTGTTGTCGATTTAAGGTTAATTGTAGTTTGGAGTGTGTTTTATAGTTTTGGGAGTGGTTTAACAAGTACACAAACAAACCTTGCTATTTATATAAAGAAGATAACCTATTTATAGTTAAAAAACCGGTTCCAACGGTCAAAAACGGCTATATAGCCGTTGGAACCGGTTCCTAACGGCTATAATGTTTAAATTTCAAAAAAAAACCGGTGGAACCGGTTTTTACGTAAAAACCGGTTCCGGTTCAACCCTACCCGGTTCCTAAAAGTTTGCATTTCAGGGCATCGGTTCGGGTCGGGAACCGAACCGGTTCCTGACTGGAACCGGTGTCATTTTGTACACGGGGTGAAAAAAACCGGTTCTGAACCAGTTCGGGTTTTCAAGGTGAACCCGAATTGTGCACGTCTAACAATGATTAAAGGTTGCTAATGAGTTGAGCTAAGCTTGGCCAAAGCTAGATTGAGGTCGGCTTAAACTATACAACATATTATGAAAGGATTGATAAACTAACGGAAACAAGTATCACACTATAAATTGTTGTCGTCGCCGCCGCAACGCGCGGGTTTTCCAGTAGTATTAGTATATATATATATATATATATACAGGGAGAGGATCAATAGAAAACTCATACTAATGGAGAAAACTAAAAAACTCTTTATTACGAGGGTAGATATGTAAAATTGACATATAATCAATTTTCCCCAAATTCCCCAAATCCATCGCCATCTATACCGAACAGAAACATAAATTGATTACGAGTCGTTCAAATCTGAACCATTATTATCCAAATCATACACACGATTCAGTATAATCCAATTGTACATTACATAAGTCCATATCGATTCTGGATTTTGGCATAAAAACATGGTGATTGAAGGTACGATGTTACTAATTTTAGGTCAAAATCTTTAATTCATCCACTTATATTGTGTTAATTATGTTTGTTTTCACTATTGTTTGATCAGAAATATGAATATTGTGTTAATTATGTTTGTTTTCACTGTTGGTTGATCAGACATCGTATCGTATGAAGGCTCCACAAGCAACAACGAATTGATTATTGATACATACACCCAATCATGTGATCTATGACAAATACGCATGACAGTACAATTGTTATCTCAGTAAACAACGAATTAACTTATTCGACTGGTGAGGCTGTCATCAATCGATCTAACAGCTCGCTTACAACATCATCAACCGACATCACATCGTGTTCCAATGTATATACCAAAGATACTTTACAATATTCTCGTGTTGAACATAAAGGTAACATCTATTGATTAATGTGTTTATTTATTACTATACTACATACGTGTTATATGATTATGCATATTATGTAACAGAACAGTTTTCGTATCATGTAATACACAGGTGTACTATAAATTTTACTTTCATGTTATGTATTACACACATGTACTATAACACTATTATGTATAAATGTACCTTTTAACCATTATGTTGTTTTTGTAATGCTCATGATAATTATTAGCACTCTGATATGTGTACATGCTACATGACAATTCATATACCTACCGACTACCCTATTATATATACCGCTCGTCCCAACTGGTATTATACGCGGTCTGCACATACATTGTTCATAAACTATGATAACGCTTTTTGTCGCATTCACTTTTCGTCATGTCTGTCAACATGTTATGCAGATTCTGTTACAAATTATATGCAGCTGTGCATTCTAGTCTCTTGTATATAATTAACACGGTTTTGTTACACCAGCACGCTTTTGGATGATCTGATACGTGTGCGTGTATTAAACACTAGTTGTTGTTGTTTGCTATCTGATTGCTTTTTAACGAGCTTATGATATTTGCAGCGCGTAACACATCACGTGTTTTGTAATTACATATATTTTTTATACTGTATACGTATACTAAACTTGTTTTTTTAAACGTTTAATATTGCAGGTGGCATGTCGAGTATTGTGTACTTGACGCCAAATGGCACGACATACTGGAAACTTGATGTACATAGAGAATTCGTGCTTGTTATGCATGCAGAGTTTGATACATGGGAAGATGTTGAGCGCATGTATAACACATATGCTGAAAAATCTGGATTTTCAGCCCGTTTAGGCGCTCTCAAATGTGTCAAGGGAGCCATGACCCATCGATACATGCTCTGTACAAGATCTGGAAAACAAAAAAAAAACAAGATTTTGATTCAACAAATGGTGATTCGTTATCCATTTCAAGCCGCACCAGCACTAAAGCTATTGATTGTCATGCACGAATAAAAATGAAGGTTTTTTCGGGTACAACCCCAGGCACCATCGTATTCAGAGTTTATGAGTTTGTAGAGCTTCATAACCATGCTCTACTCAGGACAAACAGTATGGAATTTTCAAAAAAACGGCGACCGCTCGGCTTTTCCGAGCGTCATTTCACTCACAAGCTTAGTTTGAATAAAATTGGTCCAAACATCGCACATAATCTGCAATGCTTGTTAAAGGGCAGGTCTCACAATGTTCAAGGCACTAAAACCGACTTCAAAAACGCCACCAGAGATTCGCCGGTGTTTATCACGGACAGAGATGCACAGATGCTCGTGAACACGTTGAAGGCGCGTTCTGAGAATCTGCCCAATTTCACGTTCGATTTCAAAATTGTTGGGTGTGAACTACGATCGGTATTTTGGGCCGACGACGTTTCAAAATGTAACTATGCAGCGTTTGGAGATGTATTGGGTTTTGATGCTAGATATCGTACAAACAAGTAAGCATACTATACGCATAACTATACTTGCATATCTTGTACACTTGTTAACCGACATTACACGTGTGCCCTTCACGTATAGTTTTTTTAATGCTCTGATTTATTGTGTTTATATATTCAGATATGGCATGATTTTTGTACTGTTTACTGGTGTGGACCATCACAAAAAGTGTCACATTTGGTGCTGGCCTGCTATATGATGATGAGACGATTGATTCTTACAAATGGCTGCTTGAACAATTTCTAAAAGCTCATAAAACTCAATGCAAACTCGTATTAACTGATCAAGATGCTGCGATAAAACAAGCTGTTCCTGCTGTGTTTGGCCAATCAGTCCATCGTTTGTGCATGTGGCATATCGTTAAAAAAATACCATTGAAGGTAATATGTTTATTCTCCTGTATCTAATATTACATATATTTTTTTGTGTCATCATTGCATTCTAATATAACATTGCACGTACGTACTACCTGTTGTTTATCCTCATATCTCAGGCGATCTGCTATCAAACGAAAACTTGAGGGTGTCCATACATAAGCTGGTTTGGAACTTGTTTATCACACCCTCTACGTTCGAAGAACAATGGAACCAGCTTATGGACGGTCTGCAATTGAGCGATCAACATTGGTTGAAAGAGATTTATGCTAGTAGAGAGCAGTGGGTCCCGTGTTATTTTAGGAAAATACAGTGGTGTTGCCTGATGAAGACCAAATCAAGATGCGAGAGCTCTAAGGCTCTTTTTAAAGTCAACGCCGGTAAATCCAACACGTTGGTTCAGTTTTTGTTGTGTTTTGGGACTGCTCTCGACAGGCAACGAAGCACTCAGTTCAAACTGGACACCAAAACTGAAACAACGGCATCACATAGCCACAGAAATTACCTATAGAGATACAGGCGTCTAGAATATACACCTGAAGAATATTTCTAGAAGTTCAAAATGAAATTTACCGAGGCATGAAACGGTGCTACATAACGAGCTCGTCAGAGACTGATGGTACTAAGATATACAACATTGCACACACCAACAAATAATTCCAGATTGTCAACAACTATGTGGTAAGCTATGTCATGATTCCATATGTTTACCTGTTTACATCATAAAAAACACATTAAACGACACGCGCCTTAACGCATATGACTTGTTATCGAGGGCGTGTTGTATCACATTTATGTATTACCGGCTATGATTTTTTTTATTTATTACGTACCCGTAATACAACATTGCTACACAAGTGTATGCGATATACAATATATCATTATGCAATATGCCACGGTTGCACGTACGATACAGTGGTTGTACGTATGTGTACTTTAACAACCGTGTTGTTTTTTTTCCCGATGTTATATACAATCATAAATGCATATGGCATCGCATTAACTCGTATATCGTTTACATGTGGCATTTAAACGTTTTTTGTGCAGGTCAGCCTCATAACCGTGCCTGATACTACTGTTACGTGTACATGCATGTGTTTCACACGTTCCGGCTATCTATGTTGACATGTTTTTTGCGTGTTCCAATACAACTAGATTGTTGAAATACCTACCCTCTTGGTGGATGCGGAACACACTTCCGGATAGAGTCCATGACATTGCAAACAAATATTCTGCAGATGACGATGCAGAATCTGTTATTAGACGCAATATTTTTGATACGTTAACCGAGTGTGTGGACCGCTTGCGACACAAGACAGAAAATCTCAATGATCTACTCACACGGGTTAAGGATATAAGGGATCGGTTATTTACAAAATTCCCGACCGAACCGAGTTGTATTAGTAAGTGTGCTATTATAAGCGAACTCATTGGGCAGCCCGACACAGTTGATGTCTTAATCAAACCACCTACTGGTATAAAAAACAAGGGTTCTGGCACCAAACGTCAAGTCGGCGTGGTTGAATAGATGTTTGAAAGATGTAACAAAAACCCGAGGCTGTGCGGGAAATGCAACAAATACGTATTTGATCATAACGCCCGCAACTATGAGAAAGTCCAAGCCGCTAAAGGAGCCGCCGCTGCCATCGCCGCTGATGCCGCTACTGATGACTTGTCCGCACCTGGTACCGCTGTGACAGAGACAGCATCTAATCATTTGGTTAACCGTTATGTCCTGCGGTCAGCCCGTAGGGCTTCTTCTTGACTTTGTGCCTTGTTTTTTATTCTTTTCTCTTTTATCACATTGTGTATGCGCAATATGTCATTACATACACGCAATAAGCGTATGGTATGGTACGTTTTGGTTTGCGAATTATGCTTTACAACATCTGCTATTAATACACATACATTGACTATCTTGAAAAAAAAGCGATATAACCGACTGTGATACACGTACGTTTTATTTTCTTTATTGTTGCGTTTAGTGGGTTGAATATTGTGCGCGTGCGTTACGCTCGTATCTATGATTTTGCTCGTTTATCATATGTTCATGACGTGTATGCGATGTATAATATTTACACACGATATGCCATGAATGTTCATTCCGTTTGATTTGTATGCGTGTTACACGCGTGTATTGATTTGACATAAACATTTGTGCCGGTTTGGTTTTATAAATGTGTTGCAAACGTGTAGTCCGGTTTACATACATCTACATTATCCAATATTTCGTCGCGTGTGTGTAATATGCATGTGATGCATATCGTGTATGTGTAGTGTTGTTCTGTTTTACGAATGTGTTACACATGTGTAACATGACATATGTACAATTTGTTTATGCGCACTTATATTGTTTAATTTTACACACACATGTTTTGTTGATTATATATTCCATATAACCCCACGTGCATCCAGATATGTGGGGATCCTATACACAAATGCTTCACATTACACGTAGTCGTCAATCGTCTTTACGTGCATCCGTGCGTAACATCATAAATGCGCCCGTAAACGTACCAACCCATACACTGCTCATAATGTAATTATGTGTCAATCCTGCATCTCTGTTTTTTTTAATCATCAGAATTGTAAAATCCTGAGCCGGACCTGACATTCATATATTACATGTGTGTAACATGTATCTTGCAATCTTTTCTTACCGTCTTTTTAACATATAAGCCGATTATATCTTACAAAACCCAGACACGTGACGACGAAATGAGTGACTTTGTACTTTCCCGTGTGCCTCGCGTTATATTGCACTACCAAGTAATTAAGTAATTAGTGCGTATGCGTGATCCTGATTTTGACCTGCTACGTTCACATACATAATTCGAACATTACATGCATATGTTTGTCACATTCTACATTTAACGCGTACTTCCATTCATAATATTCAAACGCCATTTCTTTCATAACATTCAAAAACCATATCTTTATACCACAAACTACAGTTAGCGCATTATACTATTCACATTCACAACATGTCTTATCAATATAGAAACAAAAAAACTATTTATGGTCAAACTCCCTTGAACGATACCTTCTTGACTGGGCCTTTTTTGGTTTGAATGGTTTCCCATTTTTCAACATCTTTCAACACATCTTGCTTTACTTTGTTTGCTTCTGACAACAGTATGCGCGCTGCATACTTCATTCGGAGGATCTTAATCTACTCGGCCTTTCTAGTTTTGTCCGTGCTGAAATCGCAGTCAACAACCTTGTCGCTTCCTACATAACACTCCATATGTCGCATTGCAAAAATTCCACAGTTGGTGAAGTTTTCTGTTGTTGCCCATGCCAAATCCATTTTTTTTGGTATTGCATCCCCCATTGGTGTTCCTATCTCTTCAGCCTTTGGGTGTCCAACCGATCTCAAATAGTTGCAAAACAGCTCTCTCTGTGTTTATAGGGGACAAAATAAATAAATAAAAACGCTATAATGAATCAGTTTTTTAACAAACGTGTACAATTATAACACATGTTGGCATTCAGCTACATATATGCATTATTAATAAACACACATATGAACCGCATGTTCATACCACCGGTTAGCTTAAATTATGCCAGACTTACCACTTTGTATGGAGTGTTCTTGACTGAATCTTTATGACTGGTCCTGCAGTTGTAAACGCTTGTCACCATGTTGTGTGATACATGTGTCCTCCCGTTCACCAAATCGAATGCCATTACATAAAAATGGTTTCGTTAATGTATGGGAATCAGCATAGCATCATATGATTTTAAACCGGTCATTCCTTGTCGCCTTCTAGCACCATTAACATGTTTTCACTGAATTTTTGATCTCTTTTTTTCTTGGTGGCAGTTTTTCCAAGCATCCATTGAATCTATTTTCACAACAGTATGGTGTCACTCGAAATTGTTTAAAAAACTACCTCTATAAACAAAAAACGTCGTGTGTGGTGTAAAACTTACAACTGTTGTCGTTCTGCAAAATAAATGTGATATTGATCCCGGGCTTCTGTGTCTTTCTTGGTAGTTCAACACTACAGCCCAACAGTCGACCACGTTGAAATAAACTTGGTTACCCGACATCAATGATACCAAGAACATTCCTTTGGTGTACACGCTATTTGCATATATAAACAGGTCCATCCATTGAATCTATTTCACAACAGTATGGTGTTACTCAAAATTGTTTAAAAAACTACCTCTATAAACAAAAAACGTCGTGTGTGGTGTAAAACTTACAACTGTTGTCGTTCTGCAAAATAAATGTGATATTGATCCCGGGCTTCTGTGTCTTTCTTGGTAGTTCAACACTGCAGCCCAACAGTCGACAACGTTGTAATAAACTTGGTTACCCGACATCAATGATACCAAGAACATTCCTTTGGTGTACACGCTATTTGCATATTCAAATAGGTCCATCCTGCATATCATTGTTGTATAATACGTATTAACGAAAAAAAATTGTGCAACGTTAACATCAACGATTTTAAACGTTAATTCGCGTATGCATCATGTTGACACATGTACTGATACGTATACGTATTAATATAACCAAAAAACAAATGTAATTAAAAAAATACAATAACACTAATACTATTGACACATGTACTGATACATATTTGTATACGGTTTTGTCATGTTATAATAAATTTAATTTTTTTGTGTTTCTTCATTGCCTACTCGATTAATTCATGCACGTGATACGCGTACGCATTACTGCATGTGTGCGGTGTTATGCGTACTGTGTGACGATACGTATACAAAATAGCGCGTGTACGCATCGCAACAGCAGTGTCTGTTCTCTTAAATGTTGTTTCGCACATGCATTAGGTTAGTATCTGTGTGCGATACGCGTATGCACACGTATGCGTTAATATCTGTGTGAAGTACGCATACGTATCACTGTACGCACTGGTGGTTACGCATACCCGCTAGTTTATATTTCACATCTAATTCCGATTAATAATATATAAAAAATTGATAATACACTTACCTGTATGTTCGCTCGACGTAGTCTTCTTCCGACACCTGCAGCCTGGTATTTGTCATGGCCCCCCTTTTTTCTTCTTTCTTTTTATACTCTGCGATATCTGTCAAGTACTTACACACCAACATCTCGTCATCACTCATTGTTTGGTCTATATCCACCATTTGACTATTAATTGCGACTTCAGTATCATCCGGACCATGTTGCGTGCCGCCTGATTCTTGAGAGCTAATACTAAGGCTGAAACTTGGCATTCATAGTCGATCACCTTTTGTGTGTTAACAATTTTATTAATAACAACATCCAATTTTGTAGCATCCCCATCTACGCCCGCGACATCATCTTCCGTGTCCACACCGTCGCGTTTCGCGTTGTCTTCTTCAACGTCCACAACGCCCTTATAAAAGCTTTTAAATTTCTCAACCAGTGTCTTTATCTCGCATATGTTTGGAAAATACATACACGCCTCAAGTAATGCCCTCTCGATGTTTTTCTTATCACTAGCAACACGTTCGAACAACATGTCCAGTTTGGACACTTGCCCCTGTTAATAAAACACAAAACGCAACATTGAATGTTAATATGCTAAGTGCTTTAAAATGTATATATACATGCTATGTAGTTAGCGCGAATTAATTCAAGCCATACCGTTAGATCTTTCGGTTCGTACGAATCTATACATGGATTGACTTCCCTTTCGTCGTCTGTTTCATCAACATCATTATCTGAAAAAAACTCCCTCAGCACCCCCTGCCCAAATCCTCCATTGTTTGCCTTGAACGTGTCCCTCTTTTGCAAATTCTCCATTGTCCAAAACCTTATCGGGCTCATCCGACGTTCCGCGTTAAATCCAGGAAAAACAACTCTATCGACATAAGCCATATGTTATTTATTTTGTTTATTTTACATGTTATAATCACGCGCATTAATAATGTTAACAACTTTGTTATATTTGTACATTTAACACGGGGTAGGGGGGGTCTTACCACAAGTACGGTCAGCGCGCCGGTGAAATATGATGTGTGGTCGCATCCGCATCTTCTCCATCCATTCTTACATGTTTTCATTTGGTTAACGATGAACGAGCACCAGTTTATGCCACATATGTCGGTATCGTCCTTTATTCGATGAATGAACTCGAGTTTGCACTTTCCCATCTGCTGTATTTCGCCCATCGCGCTCATAAACAAAGCCAGGAAATCGAGCTTGAACATCATACCAAAATCATCGCGTTCTTCCTCCATTCTTTCCAGTGGTTTAGCTGGTGCGACGTATTTTCCAGGGTATCTACTCTTCCACTTGTTCTGTATACCGACGTATTTCTTGGTAGACTCCAACGACGACAGCTGTATGCCGGTGTTCGGTACGCCAAAAAGCTGATGGATCATGTTTTCTTCTATTTTTATCTGTTTGTCCCTCAGCTTAATCTCCATACTGTCTTGGTTGAAACTGTCCACCACAAAATACCCGAGCGCAGAAGGAATTCCGTCTACCCTGAAATGCAACAACTTTCCAAATCCTAACTCTTTAACAGCTGCACGCTGTTTTTTTGACAGTCTCATGATGCCTTTGAATAACTGATGCGGAGATGACTGTGTCCGTAACACGTGCCTTGGAACTTCTTTCACTACTGTGTTGTCACCCAATGCGTTTTCTTTTGTACCTGCTTTAATACATCATTAATGCACGTATGTAATACATGAGGTCTGTGCATACGTGCAATACAACAGTAATAAATATGTGTAACGCGTTATGTAATACACACATGTAACATGTTAAAACACACAATACACGTTATGCACTGATAATATTTTTTGTATTACATATGTGTATCACATATACGCTACTGTGTTGTGTATTCATTACCGTGATGTCGTTATGCATATTATGATGTCGGTAATATGTGTATGTAATTAAAAAACAATATACATCAAGCATTGTGTATTCGACTCATACCAGTTGTTTCAGCATCCTCGCCCGCAATGTTTATGTCACATGCCAACGTTAGACGTCTTGGCTTAGGCGTGCGCGTTGATCTCCTCGTTTTCTTTATACCTGTCGAAACTTCGTATAATTACATTTATTGTACAGTATTACGTGTTACGTATGTGTAACGTATTATGTAATACACACGTGTAGCCCGCCATACATCCAACACACATGAGTAACCGATAATATATTTCATGTAACACCCGCGCATTGCGTATACATTACCAATTTGTACATGCATTGCGTTGTGTTAACACTGTTTTACGTGGTGCGTTTGCGATACGATACTGATGTGCATACGTGTAACACATCATCGGTGTGTGTATTAAAATGCCGACAGTATTAAAATGCCGACAGCACATGTATGTGACTAAAAAATGTAAATCATTGTTTATTAAACTCATACCAGTTGCTTCAGCATCCTTGCCTCCAGTGCTTTTGTCATCTGCCAACGATAAATGCTTTGATTTGGGCGTGCGCGTCGATCTACTTGTGATATTGATATATGCTGGAGCTGCATGCAATGTAATTTCTTATATGATAATGTGATATCATAATACTACATAATTGTGCTATATTTACCTGCGCTGACATTTGACGCCCTCGATGTCGTTGTCCCCTGTTTTGCAATCCGTTTCTCTTCCTACCCGTGCATTCTACGTACCGCATATTTCAATAAAACGAGTATATTATCATTACCGTACACGTACGTGATGTGCGTGTATGTTATATTTTACCTGTGTTAGCATTCGGTTCATCGTCCGATGTCATTCCCTGTTTCACACCATGCTTATTTTCCTTTCTGCGTGTTTTCCCACCTGCATATTCCGGCAAAACATTATATATATATATGTATTATGTATGTATGTATATATGTATGTATATATGTCGCTGTGATTGTACACACAAGTTTATATATGTACTGCACGCGTGCGTTGAACAGTTGTAAACACACCATAAACAATTGTAACACGTGTAAAAAAATACACACGCTGTATAACAGCAGCGCATGTAAGAATAATGCATCCCGATACGTGTGTGTAATACATGCGTAATGCGTATACGTATTACATCATAACCGCGAACAGTGCAATATGTGTGTAATGCGTATACATAATACATCGTATCCGCAAACACATGTAGTACGCAGTTGTCATATTTTTTTGTATTGCATACGTATAACATGGTTTTCATTTATATTGATGATACTTGTACAGATACGCGATATATTGTAATACACGTACGTAACATATGTATATAACCGTAATGCCCTTATGTAATGCACACGTTTGTTATTTTTTTATTAGACGTGATGTGATATATTTACCTTCGTTAACATCCTCGTCGTTTAGTGGCTTCCCCTGTTTCCTTTTATTCCCACGTGATTTATCACCTGCTGTTTCAACATAACAGCAACACCGTTATGTTTGGTCACATGTGCATAATACGTATTACATAACTTACAGGTACCGTAGTCGTCCTTCGCCATCTCTCCGTTCCTCTGTAATCGGTAAACGAATTTTATTCTTTTAGCTTTTTGGGCCGGTTGCTCTTTGTCATTGTCACCCCCCGACTAGCACAATGCGGAAGCGTAAAACGGGAATGTAACAGACACCTCTGGTATCAACACATTGTTTATAAAGAAACATTACAAACTAATTTACAATATATTACAACTCATTGTTCTATCATTGTTTTACAATCTAGGTGATACAAACAAAACTGGTTTGTTAACTAAACGTTCTTACTACTACACCCTTGCCTCTATTCACATAGCATCAACCACACACCTTGAGCAAGTAACAAATCACCAAATCATTCCGATTTAGGTACACCTGAAAAGCAGTTCAAAACGGGTCAACTACTAGAGTTGGTGAGTTTCACGAGTTTCAAGAAAACAGTAATGAGTAGTCACAAGTTAACACTTGTAATGATGAAATAAGTATGTATGTATGTAAATGATGTATGTGATGTAATTATGCTAAGCTACAGTGAAGCCTGGACTGTTCGTGCTGCGTGCCTCCATTTCCCACGCTCAATCAACCAATGTGGCCCCTTTCCGCCCACAACATGCCCCGGTAGCTATGTCTAAAACTACATAGCTGGTTCGTAAAAAATATGGACATGTGCAAATGGGATAATGTCTCAGCAACCGTGCTGGCCCCGCCTGGGTTTGTCAAACCAATAGTACTATTCACAAGCCACCGGCTCGAAGTTAATCACTGTGTTAGTGGGGACTTTCATGTGTTAGCACTTAGATAATTCACATCATCACATATTTCAGATAAGTATATAGATATAAGCAAACATGCTTTTCACCCCAAAAGTTCGTAAAACAGTTTAGAAGTGGGGTCATGAAACTCACGGTTTAGTAGATATTCAGTACTGTATCAGCTCGTGGTTTGTTCGGTCCGCTATCAGTAGTTCCTATAATCAATATTATAATAATATTAATATTTTAATATTATTATAATCTCAATACTAAACTGGGCTGTATAACTAATCTGGGTGTAGCTGGAACGCCCAGAAAGTGGCAAATATGCTTAGGTTGTGATGTTGTTCAATGTCTAATACTCAAAACCGAACTTGGCTCAGACTCCCGTTTTCCCAGCTGGGCCAAGTTGTTCGTTTACGCGTTCAGAAAACAATTATGGGAAAATAAGCTTGGGTAAATGTATTGGTTACTAAAATGATTAAGTTATAAAGAAGGATCAGTGAGGCCCATTTCCGTTTATTCAGTTTGATTTAAGAAGAAACGCGCACAATCCACCCGGATTGTTCAGGTTTCTCATAGAAAAGTTCATTTTCACTTAATTAGTCCAAAAATATGATTTTTGATCACTCTTGGTGTTTTGATATTCCCGCAGATTCACTAGTCGCAAACTTGCTGGTTTTTATAAAAACTGAATTTGTTTAATATTCAATTTAGCATAATTAATTAACCATTAATCATTAAATTATGAAAATTTAACCACTTATCAATTAAAATATGTATATTTTTATAAAAATATTTCTGGAATTTATTTACTAATTTATTAATTTATAAAAATTCATTTTATCAGCTATATTTCGCCTGAAAATCGTCCGTTTACCCCAAACAATTTCCAAAAAAATTCCTGAATGCTCAAATCATGTCCAAATCAACCTGTATCAATTCCAGAATGTAAAAAGTTCATGCAATATTCTTTTCGGCCCAAATTCGGCTATAAAAATTCACACGAACGCATATAAACAAAACACATTTAAACTTCTCCAAATGATCCCAAAATTCATATGTGATCAAAATATATCAAATCTGAATTCCCAGAAAAATTTCATAATTTTTGAAGTAATTTAGCTATTTTTTCCAAATAAACGTTCCAATTCGATAATAAATTCGCCAAATATTCTCGGATGGTCGAAAAATTACCAAATCTGAAAAAAGACTCAATGACATGGTCCCTAATGTCCCTGCAAAATTTCAAGGCCTAAAAATATGCACATCACAACCTTAACCTAAACAGCCCGTAAGCGAGTGTTTCGGCATTACCTTAGCGGGTTTGGCTCGTTTCCGACTTTTTAATCAAGTTTTCAGGTTCTTGTGCTTCTAAGAAAGCTAGATACAAGTCCTATATCACAAACCAAGCAATTTTTCATCAACATAACAACCCTTAACTTAGGGTTTCGGCTAGTGCACAAAAACGAACTTTTGAACCGTAAAAACGCCGTTTCAACCCTTTAATCCGTGTTTATGGCCAAAAAAAACTATTATACCAGGTTCCTCACCATGTGTATGATCAAAACATGTTTATGGACCATTTTTAGGGTTTTTACATGGTTAGGAATGATTCTTGGCAACCAAACTATGTTTATAAGTGATTAAACACGATTAAAACAAGTTAAAATATTAATCAAAAATAAGCTATTTACCTAAGTGTGGCTGGGATTTGCTAGAACAGGTCTCCAAGAGCAGATTTGGATGGATATTTTGAGGAGTAGCTTAATCGTGAAGTTTGAAGACTTTATATAATAAAGAGATGTTTTGGTTCTAAGTGGCGGCCGGGAATTTGTTTAGGCCCATTTGGGACTTTGTTTGGCCCAACTAATAAATTTGCAAGCCCAAACACAAAAAGCCCAGTCCAAATTTAGTTCGGGTTTGGTTTTGGCGCGAAAAATATATCGGGTGCGTCAAACAGTGCGAAAACGAGTGTTTTTTGGCTAGTTTTGTGTAAAATTATAAAAACATACTCTATGTTTGTAAAAATCAAAAATATTTTCACGGATCGCTTAAAACATTTCAAATAAGTGTTTGGTAAGTCTTTTTCGGCTTAACGGATGATACAATGCTTGGTTTGTAACTATCTTTCGCGTTTTTCACCTATAGCGGGTAGTAAAACGAGCATGTTTTCGTTTAATTTGTTTGCTATCAAACTAAGGCCATATTTCTAATATTTTAGCTTGTATAGATCGTATATCACTTATAGATGGCCCCCGAGATTTCTGGGTCATAACCCGACCCGTTCGGTTAATCGTTCGTTTGTTACGCAAAAGACGTTTATTTGCTTAATCGGTAAATACGTATTGAGGTGTACCTTGTTTTGGCTCAAATGTCACAGTCATCCATTATTGGGACCGGTATAGGTTTTGATGGGTCGTATGTATCATGTTTTCGCTTGCCTTTTCCTGAAACTTAAATGTTATTGTCATGATACATACTACAGTAATATTATTTTTGTTGTCATTAAGCATATAACGAACCGGTTCTTCTTGATTTCATCTTCCTTTTTTTTTTGTTTTGATTACCTAAATTACGAAAAAAACAAAAGTCATTTGTTTTTGTTTCATGTAATTTTTACATAACATTTTATAACCTTAAACGGCATGCAGTTGCGTATGTCTTTTATAAACTGGCATGTATATGCCCTAACGCATACGTGGGATACTCAACATATGAAATCGTTTACATATCTGTGTTACGTCATAATACACACGTGCAATAACCGTATGTCAGCATGTATATAGCACGTATGCATCAAATTCCAGGTCCACATATGCGTATGTGCAGTACTGCATATGTGCAGTACTCAACAGATCACAACAAATATATAATGTGTTACACGTGTGCATTATAATTGTATATTCAACCATACAATGACGATATTCTGTTCAGTTGACACATCTAATGTATAAGCATCCAGACAAGTGCAATCGCGCGTAATAATCAACAAAATCAAATATGCATGTCAACACGCCTAATTTATAGAGTGATACACATGTGCATTATAATTGTAAAATCAATCCTGTGTTTAAATTGCTCTGCGTTTGTGCACTAATTCAGTATTTATGCGAAATCGAGCATCGATTACGCGTCTAATGTATATGCATCCAGACAAGTGCAATCGCACGTGATAATCAACAAAATCAAATATGCATGTCAACACGCCTAATTTATAGTGTACTACACATGTGCATTATAATTGTAAAATCAATCATGTGTTTAAATTGCCCCGCGTATGTGCAGTAATTTACTATTTATACAAAATCGAGCATTGATTAACGGATGTCATCGCTTATGCACTTAATCGTCAGGTTATACATGCAATCGGTACTTGTAACGTGCCTAATTGATGTTCTATATGCAAATGGAACGGAATCATCGATTGTATTGCGCCTAATCGACTGTATTTGCTCAACAAAAACTTCGGTAATACATGCGATATACGGCTAAATGACGGAGATACCATGTTTACCTGTTTAGCCGTTGTTTGATGACTGATTTTGCCGTCGCAGATGTCTCGTGTGAGGGAAGGGGAGCTGAATGATGAAGTTTTAATCAAATGTATGGTTTTTTTTTTCTATTTTGTTATAATCCCGAAAATGCCCCTGGCCATTAAAAAACCCACCTCCATTTTTTTATATACATCCTTTGTGTTTTTTTTTTCATGTTTTAAGGTGATTGTATGGGTTTTCAAGTTTTCTCCATAATATGAGTTTTCATTGGATCCCACCCTATATATATATATATATATATACTAGTAAGCAGATACAGCACATCGCATGCTTCTTGGCTCCTTCAATCATTCTGAGTGTTGATGGCTTCGAGCAAGCTACACTTTCTCAAGCAAGAGTATTCTTCATTGAGTATGGATTGCCAATCGAGCAAACAACTTGATCTATCCAGCTTAAACCAGGTGTTCCGAGCACATTGGTGGGTCGAGCATGGATGCAATAAACAAAGATATCAAATGCTCTAAGTATAGACTTCGAGCATGGTTCAGTTCCGAGCAAGCTTTGCATCCGAGTATGCTGAAGATTGTTCCAATAAGTTACTAAGGCAGAATTGAATATATCTAGAAAAACAAGCCTGCTCAAGGGACTCATTCTAGCAAAGCAAGGATTAGTCAAGAAGATTGAAGTGTGCTGGAGGGGAATATTTTCTATCTAAAAATATTCTAAGTAAAGTCTGCTCGAAGACTTCCATCGAGCATGTTGTGCATATCAAGTCTGCTCAACCAAAGACTTATCATACTCGAAAACTTGTCTACACTTGTATTTATTTTGTCATTCATTATGTAATGATTAGGGTATTCTAAAAGGAATGTCAGGGCCTATAAATAGTGTCCTAGGTTTCCATTTATTGTAAGCGTGGATAAGGCATAGAATACAAGAGCACAAATATTCCAACGAATATTCCTTTTGTGTTTTTCTCGTACCGCCACCGCCTTCACGAAACCCTTGTAATGCCTGTTAATTTCGATTCAATGAATTAAAGCTATGTAGAGTATGTACATCTTTCGGGATTTATCCGTCTTTCCCCGGGGGCTTCACGTCATTCCTGTAAGTAAACTCTATTAACTTTTCACTCAAGTTGTTCCACCTTTCATAAATGAGGGACTAGAGTGTAACTTGTTTTATTTTATATAAAAAAAAACCCTAGCCCCTCTCTACCTAGGCCGATCGGAACCCAGGCAGCAGCTACACCCCTGTTTTTCCTTTTTTGCAGCCAAGGTGAAGGTGTAAAACTCTAATTAAAGGTTAGCCCTACATCCCTACAAGTCTTTTACACCTTAATTGGTCAATATAACTCGCTTATTGATCGTTAAATCGCATGTTCTTGGCTTACCGGGTGGCTGTCCATTCAAGCACTTTCGGGGCTGTTTTGGTTAAGGTTTTTGCTCCATAATCTTCCTAGGTATGTCTTGTATATCATACTTTAGTATCGTGAATTTTGGTATTCGTTAGGTTGGTCAATTGTTGATGAAGTGAAAACTAGAATTCGGTTGACTAGTTTGTGAATTGTGGTGCCTAGCGCGTTGTTTGAGGAAACTAACAACCAATTCGAATGTTGTAGCCTCGGTATAATTTGTGGGCTGTAAGAAACTTATTTTTAAAGGTATTGGGACTGAATTGGTTGTCGGTTACTCAAACAGGTTAGTACAACGCGAATTCACGTTTATTGAGTGGTTGGTGCGTTGTGCTTGCGAGTTACCGACCCATCCAACTCATGTAGTGTCGTGTGGGCTAGTAGGCTGTGAATTTATCAATTTGGATCCACATGGGGCTGAGTTGGGTGTTAAGTGCCTAAACAACTCTTAAACGCGCATATTAGTCTCACCTAGTACTTCCGAGGGTAATTTGGGAATTCTTTATTCTCGGGGTATCTAAGGGTCGTGTTTGTAGATATGAGGCCCCGGGGGCTGTTTTAATCGTACTTGGTGAGGTTGAGGCTTTAGGTAACTTGAACCATATTAGAACGCCTCGTAGGATAAACGAGTCCCTTCGGTATCGTTAGTAACTATTGTATATAATCCGACAGGCGCGTGAGTTGTGGAATTACTTAGGGGCCCTCTAGCTTGTGGTGACTTGGTCCCTCGTGTCAGGTGAGTTCATGATGTCCCTTTTCACTATTTTCAAGTTTTGGGCTAGCATACACGCCAAACTGGTTTTACTTGATAAACCGCTTAAATGATTTTGCATAGACTCACTTGTACTATGGTATGTTTTGTGATGATATTAAAGTATATATACATATGTGGTATCTTATGGCCTATAGGCTTACTTGTAGTATGGTATATCTTGGAATAATATATACGTATGTTAATACATGTGTTACTTTATGGCCAATGATTGGCGATGTTAATTAGTCGTTATCGACTAAGTATGTTTGTGTATGCCTACTTTGTGTTTGCATACGGTGGATGGAATGTTACGTGTTTGGGTTGTACGTGTGCTCGACCCTGATGTTATTACTTGGATGTTATGCATAGGGATATAATTATATAGATGTATATAAGTATGACTACTTATCATTTATTATGGCCTAACTATTAATATCCCGTTTATATTTAAACTCTTGGAATGATTTATGTAAATGTCAATTATTAAAACTTGAACTCACTCAGCTCAATCTGACTTTATGTGTATGTTAGTGTGAGTTTCAGCTTAGGAGGAGGATGCTTACCGCTTGGACGTGCTCGAGTCTACTTGGACGGTTGATGTCATATCTAGTCGGGGATTTCAATAATGAATAGTGTTTCTTTTTAATTATTACTAGATATATTTAAAATTTGATTTTGGGCATAATTCTCGGGTTTTGGGAACTTGTTTTAGTACTTGTGATTTTCCGTTGATCTTATACTCTGAATTAGTTTTCGAAGAAAAGTGAACTGATTTGAGTTTTAAATTTTTGCAAATTTTGTCATGATTACCAACTGTGGGATTCCCGGGATTCGGGGTCTTACAAGTTGGTATCAGAGCCATGGTTCGAGGGATCCGAGCATTCCCGAATGTTTGGACTCAAACTGTAAGAGAAAAGACTAGATATGCCAACCGCGAGTAGCTGCACGCCAAGAGGTAACTTTAACTGTTTAGTCATTCTTTTGAGTTTTAAAGTTCCATCATATGATTAATTGCTTAAGTGTTAAATGGAATGCAAATGTGGTTAGGGGCAGGGGGTGCTTAGGACGGGCGGGTAAAGTAAACGACTAATTACACTTGATCAACGTCATTAGCAGTTTACCCATACCTTACATGTTCTAAATACTACTTGTACTTAACCATGTTAAAATTCTGTCTTTGTAGGGATATGTCATGGTAAATACTCGTGCAGCTAAGAGAGGTCGTCCTAGTGTTCGTGGCCGTGGTCGTAAGCCACGTGCCGAGGTCGAGAGAGAGAATCCAGCCCCGCTGACATGAGGTCAAAGACTCACTCAAAGATAAACCAATTACAACTAAATAGATAGTGGTAAATGGGTATCGAACACGAGGAGTTTGTGGAAAATGTGTTAACAAGTAGCTTTAACAGAAAATTGAATTAAACTAAAATTGTATAAAAGTAAATTCAGATTTGATTGTTTGATTTTTAGATTAACTAAAATAAAATAAGACACTTACAAAACAACTATTGAGATTTGTAAACTGATTAAACGAAAGCGATCATCTTAGATTTCAGGTTTAAATCAACAATAATGTTCATGCTTACTAGAAAGAACCACCTAGAAATAGTTCATGGTTGATTATTTGTTTGTGATAAAAGGGAACTAAGTACTTGGATTAATAAAATGCAAGGTTGTTACCTGATAATCAATTGACTAATATTTAACCCTAATTCTTCCCATGATATCTCAATTGCCAATGGCACCAAGAACGTATGGTTTAGATCATGATCAAACACAAGCAACAATTTACAAACAATTAATCAAACACCATAATAACTAAACAAACATTGCAAAGTCATTATTCTAGAAATCAAAGCATAACATAGTGTATCAATTAAACCTTACATCCATGATGATCACCAAGAGAAACTAGCCACTCATGGTTTGAGAAATCATCATAATATCAATTTTATGCAACATCAAACGAATTAAAATGCACCAAACAATGATTACTAATCCAAAGATATTGTTCTTCACTCTCCAAATTCGTCTCCCAATGTTTCTTGATGAAAAGATAATGAAAAGGTTAGCCAAAACGGCCAATTAAAGCCAAGATGGGTCAGCTGTTACGATCGGACCGTGGTCCACGGTCCAGACCGTGGGCCACGGTCCAGGCCACGGTTGCCTTTTGCCTCCATGGTACGGTGCAATCTGGATTCTTTGTACCAATTGGACCGTGGTCCACGGTCTGGACCGTGGGCCATGGGGGAGCTCTCTTCCATTTCTTGTTTTCTTTGTATCTCTCTCATTCCAGCTCCATTTTCTTCATCGTTTTTGCCTGTGTTCTCGTAACGCCATTCTCTAGCTCTTCAAACCTGCAAACACACGAGCAACCTAGTTAACTAATTCCACGGAGTTAACATAATCCCGTAAGTATATTTATATCTTTTAATTCACTTAGTTGCTTCTCTACGGGTCGCCCGTCACATTCCCACACTTAACCGTTGCTTGTCCCCAAGCAACACTTGAAATCACAATTGCTTTCAAAACACACCACCAAACATACCACAAGCCCGGCGCAGTCAAGGTCCCGAGCCATACCCTATTCCCACATAATTAGAGGTTTGCACTAGCTTACTTGAGATTATATTTAAAACATAGAATTCTAGTCAACCTTAACATGCTTTCGGTTTTTACTCACACATAACACACCATCACTCATTAACTCTCTTGTCGGTGATTGTTCCATATATTATAATAATACTCGATTCTCCTTGCATACGCTTGTACCATCATCAAATCTCCACCTATTCATGCTTTAACACAAATGCAAATCAAGAGGTCTTAAACGGGTTGTAATGGGACTAGGTTTAAAGGTATGAAATGGGAATATTGAAAGTGGCTCAAGTGACCCGACCCGGCTTGTTACATCAAACTAAAATAAACAATAAAACACGCTACTATATACACAAAAACTTATATCACGAACTCGATACACGTGACTTTGGACATTGCCTTAGCTTTTTTTTTCTTGTCTTTTCTTTTCTTTTTTTTTCATTCATTTATTTATTTATTTTTTTATAACTTGCATAAACAATTAACAACTTGTATCACGAACTCGATACGCGTGATTAATAACAAAACAACTACAATTACAAAGAACAACCTACCAATCCGGATCGTCTCATAAATACATCGAGGTTAATTAAATAGGAAGAATAAGCCCTAATAAGTTTACTAAAGGAACCAACCCCCCGCCCCTTTCATTACCCACGCTCATATATATAATGCATGAGGCCCAACCCCCAAAACCCACACTCGCGCTCATCCAGATTAGGCTTACCTAGTTGCCTCTATCACTTTTGCACTTATGCCAAGCTATGGTCTCGAAGTGCATTGATGGCACAAGTTCTAACGGAGACTAACCATTCCGTCACCGCTCTTCGTTTTCCAATACTCAAGTGACTACTGACATGTTATGTGATTTGATATACCGAAAGCATGCTAACCTTGCCTAGAATACTACTCACCCACATTTTTAACATAACTATGTAAACTTGACTTTGGGAAAATTATGACCATGAAAGGGGACCAAAACTTTGCCCCGCCAATCTTACCACTTTTCGGTGTTTTTCTTTCAATTGTCATCATTTTTTTTAGTTTTTTTTTTAATTTTTAACAAAACAAAAAATTTCCCATCCCCACACTTGGGATACATTGTCCCCAATGTATGGTCTTGAGAAACTAAAACAAAACAAGAACACCACATCTTTCTGACCCGCAACACTATTTCCAAAGGTTTCATCCTCCTCCCTTCCACCCAAATACTAAACCGAAACACAAAATAAACAACTGTACAACTAATATACAAAACACATGCACCTGGTATGGCGGGGTCCTCATCAATAATAAGGAGGCTGTGGCGGCCCGAAGATGGAGGTCATAAAGTCCGAAAATTCACCAAAGTTGAAAGCTCCACTTCCGCCGCTGCTGCCTTCTCCCGATGATGGTGGTGGTGGTGCCATCGACTGCATCGGGTCCACCCACATGGAGTGATGCAATGGTGGCTCGGGGTATCGGACTGAGCCATCATATGGAGGTAGAGATGTGTAATCCACAATTGGTGGATCTGGAACGACCTCTTCACTGGCATGCCACTGTTTATGCATTCTTCTATGTCTGTCATTCATATACCGCATGTTTGTTTCGTGCTCCCGCCCATAGGCATGAGCACGATTCCATATTTCCAACCGGTTTTCCTTCTCGGCTCGTTCATGGTAGGCCCCCATGAAAGTTTGGTGGTCAAAAAGTGCTCGGGACTCCTCCGACCAACTATCAAAAGTGGAAGGCCGATGCCTCTCCACCACCTCATTAATCGAACTCATGTGGGCCCAATTGTCCCCATATGAAGCATATCCCGAAGAATAATCCCAACCCCTTTGTTGGGATCCACTACCACCAGCATTCTCATCACCACCAACCACCTCCATGTCATCCGCGTCACTTGTTTCCTCAATTATTTCCTCCAACTCTTCATTCATTTCTCATTCAACATCCTCCCTTAATACTTTCCATTTCACATTACCGTTCTTCAACTGATGATACCTTTCGTTCTTTGTATATCTCCAAACTAGGCCCAACGCATCTAACTTAAGTTCCGTAAATATCTTCTTCAACCCAACTGCGCCTGCTGGAATGGTGCCATGCAACTTCAATATCGCCGTGATCAATCGGCAATGAGGTATTAACTTCCTCTTGTTGCTATCTCTACTTGTCCATATGTTAAGCATGGCTAAGTAGCGGAAGGAAATTAGCGGCTTGCCACTCATTTGTGCGGCCAAAACAGGAATATCACTGTTTCTTACCACTGAAATGTCACTTCGACGAGGCACCACATTGGATAAAGATATTGTCGTTAACAACTAAGCTTCAATTTTCAACTCCTTCCTTATAAAATTCGAACCTGTACCTCTACCTCCTTTCAACACAGACGATAACATATTATACCATTGCGGATTTTTGTCAAGATGATCAAACAAATCTATGACCGATGGATAGACATACGAATGGGATGGCTTGTTGTCGAATCGAGCAATTTGATTGAGTGTCTCAAAATATATCACCACTGTCGTTCCACCCGCGGTACCAATCAACTTCATGTCCGAACATTTCTTAAATGTTGGGCACCTCAAGGTAGATACCCACTCCTCAATCTCCCTATCATATAGCGTAGTGTTCTCTCCATCATAACACTGAAGGGCAGCTTCCCACCCTAATGCTTCAAATCTGTCGAACACGCCAAACGCTTCAAGACCCGAGTCAGTCACCTCCTTCTCACACATAAATCCTTCCAGCCTTTCTCTTAAAGTACTCATCTTATCCTTAAACAAATCCGGTTACCATTCTAAATCATAACTTGATAATACCCCACCTCTCCAGTCGGGTTTTGGGATTTCTACTTGCACATGCTCTTGCTCTTCTCGCAACCATTGTCTTTTGGCTTGGGCAGCCCGACCACTCGTAGATGCCGCCTTTCCCTTTCCCTTGTCCGAATTTCTTCCCATCTATACACACAAACCACCAAAAACAAACCAAGTCAATTTGATATGTTCCTCCCCACACTTGATTGTTACCATAGTTGTGGATAATCAACTAATTATATACTTAACCAATATCACAAAACTTCAATAAACACTTAAATTTTTTTTTTTCAACTTTTCAATGAAAAATAACCAATTTCAAGCATTTATCTGTTATCCACAACTACAATTTGTAACCATTATAACCAACAAGCAAGTGGGTTTTCTCAATTCAACACTACCTTAACAATTATTCCAATGTGTACAAAGAATTGACAAAGACTTACCTTAGTTGATGTTTTAGGATGATAAGCAAGTAATCTTTCACAAGCAAACAAGAAACCCCCAAAAATCTTTGAAATTTTCAGAGTCCAAACCCTCACAATTGAAATAACACTTTAGAATGAAAGGGAATAAGGTTTGTATTGTTAATCCTCTCACAAATTCACTCACAAAGTGGTTAACAAACTTAGGTTTTGGTGGTTAATTGGAAGATGTAATGAGAGAAACTAGGGTTTGAGGTTTGGAAGAAGGAGAGTAATGAAGCTGTGTGAGTTGTACGTAAAATTGGTGACTGAAATGTGTTCTAAATAATTTAAAACATACTTTCTCTTACCTAAAACCCATCAAACAGCAGCAGACAGCAGCGAATTGTGGGCCACGGTGTGAACTAGAGATGGGCAAAAAAACCGGTTGGTGAACCGGTTCAACGGTTTAAACCGAAAACCGGTTTTTACAAAAACCGGTTATTTAAAAACCGGTTTGACCGGTTTAGTAACCGCCGGTTCGTATATCGGTTACAAGTTCTAGAGAAAAAACCGGTTACTGAACCGGTTATGGAAAAAACCGGTTAATTTTAAAACCGGTTATTATGAAAAAAACCGGTTATTAACCGGTTATTTTAAAAAAAAAACCGGTTAATTAAAAAAACCGGTTATTAACCGGTTCTAACCAGTTTCTAAACCGGTCCTAACCGGTTAGACCGGTCCGAGTTTTGCACCAAAAAAACCGGTTAATAAACCGGTCCGGTTATTTAAAAACCGGTTTTTTCCAGGCCAAGAAAAACCGGTCCGGTTATTAACCGAACCGGTTTTTTAAAAAAAACCGATTTGTGCACCTCTAGTGTGAACCATGGTCCATGGTTGATCGTAGTCAACAACCCAGCCAAGCCCGACCGTGGGCCACAGTCTAGACCGTGGTCCATGATGATGTTGTTCCAAAACTTCCAAAGTGCACCGTACTGTGGTGACTCGCTGGACCGTGGGTTATGGTGACTGGACCGTGGGCCACGGTTGGAACCGTGGTCCACGATGAACTTTTTTTTTAATAGAACAAAACACAACTAATACATTAGAATTTAAAAATTACCCTACCCCCCATGAAAATTCCGAGTTGTCCTCAACACGGTAAAGAAATTCCTAAGAACTTCCCCACACTTGGTTCGAACACACTCGCACAAGAAAGGTAATTTTAAAAATAAATTTTTAACAAAAGCTATTTACACTATACAACATACCTGGGCCTTTCCTTTACGAAATGGAGCCATCCGGTGAGATTAGAAGGAAACTCACCTTGTCTTTGTCAATCATTTTCAAATCCTTTCCTTCCAAATAGGGTTTGAGGCGATGTCCGTTCACAACTTGCTTAACTTGACTTTGCATGTCTTCAATCTCCATGTCACCAAACCTCCCGACTCTTGTGATCACATACGGGCCCAGCCATTTGCTTTTGAGCTTCCTCGGAAATAGTTTGAGTCTTGAATTATAAAGCCACACTTTTTGCCCAACCACAAATGTTCGTTTCCTTATCTTGGCATCATGAACCCTTTTCAATTTCTCTTTGTAATTCGAAGCACATTCAAACGCCTCATCCCGGATTTCTTCCAACTCGTTCAATGTGACACCCGGTAAATTCCCAACCCCTTAAACTAAGTAATCAACCTAATAATTAGGTGATTGTAAATATTATGCGCGCCATGATAGTCAGCGCGTGCATGTGTTATGTGCGCCCTGCGCGAGCGCACCATATTAAGAACCTGCGTGAGCATATATTATATGCGCCATGCGTGAATGATTTGGCTTTATGTTTTCATGTAACTTAAACGTTATGTTGTCTATGGGTTGACCATCCCGCATGATGCTAAGGCGGGTGCATCCTACATCGTTTATGCGCGTGCGGAAGGGAACTAACCTACCCGCATGGCGGGAACGTTGAGAGCTAGTTTGTCTGAAGCTCCAGGATGGAATTGACTTCAACATGACTGATCACTATGTTGAAATACCAAGACCACCTGAAGAATCTACAAATGAAACTCAAATATCCCTAAACTGCGAGAAGGTTACGCACCTACCCGCAGCAAAGAAATGTTCTACACGCAGAAAGCTATGCGCACCAAGTTATACGCGCAGAACACTTAGTCAAAATGTTCAGATTTAAGGAAATTGTCCCCGCCCAAAAGAGGGCGGTAGCGTGTTTCAGAAAACTACTTTTTACTGTACACTGTCTAAAGCACTGAAAAAGCAAACTGTAAAAGTCAACTGCCAGCCACCCACTCTCACCAGCCACAGCCCTGCATGTCCTGTCCATATCAAATCAGAATCTTTAATCTACTTTTCTACTCTTTTTAATAAATAATAATAATTTCCATACTTTATCATCATTTCAAAAGATTACAATTCCCTAAAGCAAGGGATTGTGTTCCCTTGAGTTTGCCTATAAATTTGTAGCCTAAATTATCACCCAAAACACACTTCAAAGAACTACGAACTTGCACTAATCCTTTCCCAAGCATCCGTTGTTTCCAGCTCCAATCTTGTTACTAGGTAAGCCGAGAATATAACCTTGAAACCTACTATCCAACCCTTGTATTCTCCTATTTCTTGATCTTAATATATATACTTGTTATTTGATCGTATTCTAGACCTTCGATTCCGAGGCCAACACCAAGAAAACCCGAATCTCGATTAATCCCTTAACAAGAACCACAGGTGAGTCTCACAGCCCCTATTTTCACTGTTTTCACTGTTTTAAACTGCTTTCGGGGCGAGGGACACGTACTTAAATAATGTTTTATCATGGTATACTTACAAGCTATGAAAGCGATTATGTGTTTAAGTTATGTTTCATGATGAGCAATGCAAACGGTTATCTAAGGTTTTCAATGTATGTGCGCTAGAACTCAAGTAAGTGATCACTTTACCATTGGAACTCTAAGGGTAGGGACTGCTGGTTTGATCCACCCACTCGTAGGGGTCGCACCTCTTTGCATGGACGAGTGCCTAGTATGGTCATGGGGCAGTACTATGGGTTTGAGCCCGCTCGTAGGGGTCGCACCTCTTTGCATGGACGAGCGCCTTGTTTTCCGGCACAACGTCCGCGCGTAACCCGCGGGACGGAATTATTATTTTAGCTCGTAGGGGCAATGCCTCTTTGCATGGACGAGCACAGTTTCTCAGAATTGTTCGCGCGTAACCCGCGGGACAGTATCCTTAGCTCGTAGGAGCAATGCCTCTTTGCATAGACGAGCATAGTTTTCCAGAAACGTCTGCGCGTAACCCGCGGGACGGTATTACATTATTTTAGCTCGTAGTGGCAGCGCCACTTACACAGACGAGCACAGTTCCCAGAAATGTTCGCGCGTAACCCGCGGAACGGTTTTATCAGAATATGTTAATATAACTGACTTACCAAGCATGTGTTTTAATGATGCTAACAGAATATGTTTCAGAATGATTATGATGCAATACGATTTATCAAGTTACTAAAACTTGTGAACTCACTCAGTTTATACTGATTCAAATGTTTTTACGTGTCTTTCAGGAGATAACTAGGTAGCGCATGGAGTCACACTTAGAGCACCTCACGCTGAACATCTAAAACTAGCTTTTTGGAAGATTTTAGTTCTATCCCTTCGATGCGCGTGGTTGTACCCGCCGCGCAAGGGGATATGGCGTGGAAATCTTCAACAGTTTTTATACTTGGATGTTTTTATGTAATCTTAAACAATGTAATGTATTTGTATTAAACATTTCATGCGCAATGAAAATCTTTGAATGTTTTGCAATGGCCCGTGCTTAATTATCAATCCCCACTCGCGCGCGCCCGGCTGTTTCCGCCGCTCAGGGCCGGGTGTGACAGATTGGTATCAGAGCACTGGTTATAGCGAACTAGGAAAAGAAGTTTTTAACCTAGACTATAACCTTTGGGGAATCGCATGAAATATTTTCAAAAGAATATGTTCAAAAGAAAAATCACACACGCACTTAGGAACACGGGTCACAGTGTCTAGAGATAAGAACATTATGTGCTCTGAGTACATGCGCTAAGTTTGTTATATTTTCTTTTTATGAAAAGAATGCCTCCAACCAGAGCCAAGGGAATTACCATGACACCCGAGGAGCTCGCAGAAATAATCGCGCAGGCGATTGCAACACATGAGGCCAGCAAGGCCGAATCTAGTCAGGGTCGCCAAGAGAACGAGACCCCAGAACCCGAATCAGGAGCCTTGGACAAAGGATGCTCCTATAAAACATTCATGGCCTGTAGGCCTTGGCCGTTCAAAGGCACCGAAGGAGCCATTGGGCTCTACAATTGGATTGACAAGATGGAGACAGTTCTCTCCATCAGCGGATGTAGTGAAAACCAAAAGGTCCTTTACGCGACCTGCATGTTCCAAGAAGCAGCTTCGTCTTGGTGGAAGCTCCAAGTAAAGACTTTGGGGCGAGAAATTGCTCTTCACAAGACCTGGGAAGAATTGAAAGAAATGATGATGAGAAAGTTCTGCTCTCGCGCAGAAATTCAGAGCTTGCAACAAGAATTCTGGAACCACACCATGGTAGGAACGGATATCGATGCCTACACCAATCGTTTCAACGAGCTTTGCCAGCTGGTGCCAGACATGGCAAACACAGAAGAAAAGAAAATCGAGAGGTACATCTTTGGGTTACCTCCTGTCGTTAGAGTCCCGCTCAACGCCGCCGCACCTCCGACCTTTGACGAGGCGGTTGCGCGAGCCATCACCCTTACAAGGGATACGGTTCGTGCGGGTATGTTGACCGCTCGCTTGAACGAGCAGCGAACCTCTGACTTCAAGAGGAAATGGAACTCCCACCGAGGATCAGACTTCAAGCAGCCACCGCCCAAGAAGCAGGAAAGCACAAGGGTTTACGCGATTCAAGCCGCGGAACCATCAAGGAAAGGATACAGCGGGCCTCGCCCATGGTGCAGCAAATGCAAGTATCACCACGAGGGTGAATGCGCAAAAATCGAATGCGCCAAATGTGGCAGATCAGGACACAAGGCGATGAATTGTCGCATCAGAGAAGCTGGATCGAGCGACAGCTGCTACGCATGCGGGAAGCCTGGACACTTCAGTCGGGATTGCCCACAGAAAGGAAACCAAGCTCGCGGGAGAGCTTTTGTGATTGGCGCGGGTGAAGCAAAGGAAGAGCCGAATGTGGTAACCGGTACGTTTTTGCTTAACGGTCATTATGCATCTGTCTTATTTGATACTGGCGCTGACCTAAGTTTTATATCCCATGAGTTTAAAAACTCCCTGGGCTTAGCGACCAGTAAGCTAGACAAACCTTATACTATAGAACTAGCCAATGGTAGGCAGTTATGCGCGAATGAAAAGACTGAGCAATGCGTATTAGTCATGGGAGGTCATGAGTTCAATATAAACTTGTTGCCAATAGATTTGGGAAGTTTCGATATTGTGGTAGGTATGGATTGGTTGGTCGAGAATCTCGCGGAGATTTTTTGTCATGAGAAGCAGGTTCGGATTCCACTGTTGAACGGAGAAACTTTGATGATTCAAGGGGAAAGAAGGGGAGTTGCGACGAAACTGATTTCATGCCTAAAGGCGCGTAAGTGCCTAAGGAAAGGGTGCTACGCCTTCCTGGCGCATGTAGTAAAGAAAGGAGATGAGCGAAGAATTGAAGACTTACCAGTAGTGCGCGAATTTCCAGAAGTTTTTCCTGAAGATTTGCCCGGGTTACCGCCGCCCGCGACAAGTCGAGTTTCATATTGATTTGGTCCCAGGAGCTGCGCCAGTAGCTCGAGCGCCTTATCGCTTAGCTCCATCTGAGATGCAAGAGCTATCCAATCAGTTACAGGAACTATTGGATAAGGGTTTCATACGCCCAAGCTTTTCACCTTGGGGAGCTCCAGTACTGTTTGTAAAGAAGAAGGATGGTTCGTTCCGGATGTGTATTGACTACAGGGAGCTGAACAAGCTGACAGTCAAAAATCGGTACCCCTTACCGAGGATTGACGACTTATTTGACCAGTTGCAGGGATCCAGTTATTATTCGAAGATAGATCTACGGTCAGGATACCACCAACTTAGGGTCCATGAGGAAGACGCGCCAAAGACAGCCTTCCGAACCAGATATGGCCATTATGAGTTCTTAGTGATGCCTTTCGGGCTAACTAATGCGCCGGCTGTATTCATGGATCTGATGAACCGTGTATGCAAACCATATTTGGACAAGTTTGTGATTGTGTTTATAGATGATATTTTGATTTACTCTCGAACCAAGGCCGAGCATGAGCAACACCTGAGAATGATTTTGGAATTGTTAAGGAAAGAAAAGTTGTATGCGAAGTTTTCCAAGTGCGAGTTTTGGCTTAGAGAAGTTCACTTTCTCGGTCACGTTGTAAACGAGAAAGGAATACACGTCGATCCTTCTAAGGTTAAAGCCATCGAAAACTGGGAAGCGCCAAAAACCCCAACTGAGGTGAGGCAATTCCTTGGACTAGCTGGCTACTATCGACGCTTCATTGAGAACTTCTCCAAGATAGCTCTACCTCTGACCGCGCTAACTCAGAAAGACAAGGCGTTTATTTGGGGCGAGAATCAGGAAGCGGCATTTCAAATGTTGAAACAGAAGTTATGTAGTGCGCCAATCTTATCCCTGCCCGAGGGGACGGATGACATCGTTGTTTACTGCGACGCTTCACACCAGGGACTCGGATGTGTCCTTATGCAGCGAGACAAAGTTATAGCGTATGCCTCGCGCCAACTTAAGACCAATGAGAAGAACTACACAACGCATGATCTGGAACTTGGAGCTGTTGTCTTCGCGCTAAAGATTTGGCGCCATTACCTCTATGGTACAAAGTGTATAATCTTTACGGATCACAAGAGCCTTCAACATATATTTGATCAAAAGGATTTAAACATGAGGCAACGAAGATGGGTTGAATTGTTGAATGATTATGATTGCGAGATCAAGTATCATCCGGGGAAAGCGAATGTGGTAGCAGACGCGCTAAGCAGAAAGGAACGAATAAAAACGCTACGAGTCAAGGCTCTAAGGTTGACCATTCACGCAGATCTCTCTACCCGCATCCGAGACGCTCAGCAAGAAGCCTTGAAACCAGAGTTTGTTAAAAACGAATGCCTTGGGGGTATGATTAAGAATTTGGAACTTAAAGGGAACACTCGATATTTTGCCAACCGCATATGGGTCCCTCTCAAGGGAGGATTGCGCGAGCAAGTTTTAAACGAAGCTCACAAGACGCGATATTCCGTACATCCTGGCGCAGACAAGATGTACCAAGATGTTAAAACGCTGTATTGGTGGCCCAATCTTAAAGGCGCCATCGCGACGTATGTCAGTAAGTGCCTGACGTGTTCGAAGGTAAAGGCTGAATACCAGAAACCATCAGGGTTGCTTCAACAGCCAGAAATTCCCATGTGGAAGTGGGAACAAATCTCTATGGACTTCATCACCAAACTACCAAGGACACCTGGGGGTTACGACACGATATGGGTTATTGTGGATCGGCTAACTAAGTCAGCGCACTTCCTGCCGATTAAAGAAACTGATAAAATGGAAAAGCTAGCCCGACTATATATTCGAGAAGTAGTTTCAAAACATGGAGTCCCAGTGTCCATCATTTCCGATAGAGATAGTCGGTTCACCTCAAGGTTTTGGAGATCATTACAAGAGGGGTTAGGTACTCGACTGGACATGAGTACGGCTTATCACCCCCAAACGGATGGACAAAGCGAACGAACGATCCAGACATTGGAAGATATGCTGCGCGCGTGCGCGATCGATTTTGGAGGTAGTTGGGATACCCACCTCCCGTTGGTTGAATTTTCTTACAATAACAGTTATCACACAAGCATTAAGGCTGCGCCGTTCGAAGCTTTGTATGGGCGCAAGTGTAGATCCCCACTGTGCTGGGCTGAAGTGGGTGAGAAGCAAATGACTGGTCCAGAATTGATCCAAGAAACAACAGACAAGATTTTTCAGATAAGGGATCGCCTTAAGACAGCGCGCGACAGACAGAAGAGTTATGCTGATATGAGAAGGAAACCGTTGGAGTTTCAAGTAGGGGATAAAGTACTTTTGAAAGTCTCTCCATGGAAGGGAGTCCCCCGTTTCGGTAAGCGAGGAAAGCTAAATCCGCGCTTCATTGGACCATTCGAGATCCTGGAAAGGATCGGTCCGGTTGCTTATAAACTTCGTTTACCCGCCGAACTCGGTGGAGTTCATGATACGTTTCATGTATCCAACC